>NC_051181.1:147261581-147424081 GCF_013339695.2 Rhipicephalus sanguineus | reverse complement strand
AGGAATTTTAACTGCGGAGCAGTTTGAGGGACCGCCCTGTGGTCGTCTCATGCCTCGCGTTGGCGTCACGCAGGTCCCACGTTTGATAGACATAAACCGAGCAAGCTGCACGCTTGCAACGCCAGCGCTTGCTTGTCCGCGAACGCCATCGTCGCTGAAGGGCTAATTCGTCTGTCCGAGACAGCGAAGCAGCAGCGAAACGCCATCGTCGGGAGTTAGACACAGATCTATACGGAAGAGAGAAGCGGAGGTGAAACGCCAGCACCGGGAGTTAGACGCACCGCGTTCGGAAGAGCAAACAGTAGAAAAAACAGTGGAAAGGAGAGGAGACCATTGAGCGGAAAATAGATAATCGCAAAAGAAATCAAATAATCACAAGAAAAGAAGAGACAATGATAGACAATATCACATAATCACACGAAAACAACAGGAGACAGCAGATCAACGCAAGGAAATAACACAAAAGAACAGAAAAAAGCAGGTAAACACAACATAAATACAAGGGAAACACAGGAGAATCAATGCTCCGCCGTCCGTACAGGTTTCAGTTGGGATGAAACTGGCTTAAAATTTCTTTTTTTTTTCATGAGTACACGAGTTCTGTATGTGTTTATGGGTTGTTTTATTGCAGTGTTGTTTTATTCAATCGCAAGAAACAATCTAACATAGCCAAGCGGTGTCTATAACAAACAATCCAGCAAACAAATGGAAGAGCAAATTAACGAAATACAAAGGAATTAACGAACGAATGAATTAGTGAACTAATGAACGTGTGGACGAACGATTGAATGAATGAATGAATGAATGAATGAATGAATGAATGAATGAATGAATGAATGAAAATGTTGCGTTCAGCTGCGTCGACAAGAGAAATATGATGAAATAGCATCGAAGCAGGAAGATTTCGGCGTGAATGAAAAATTCCTTCGAACATCAACGCACAACCAATCAAAGTTGAAATGTACGCCGCGTTGCTTCCTCTAGGCAACTTGTTGCGCCCATTGGAATTCAATAGAGAAGGTGTATGTGCGAAGCTGGAGAACGCATGGTGATGAACCTTCCGCAACCAAGACATCGCTAGCTTTCGTATACGAGTGCTGTGAAGTCAAAACGTGCAATAAATGCAATTACGAAGCCTCCCCCTCTCCCCTCGACTTTATTTCTTTTTATTTTTCCCATGCTTTTATGCGTGACGCGACCTCATAACGAGCTTCTTTTAATATTATTCTCTCGGCAACAATCGTCAAGTGAATGCGCAATGTAGGAGCAAATTACTGCACGTGTGAGCGCCCTTTTTCATTACACATTCGCACGCGGTGTGGTTCAGTTTTAGGGTTAATCCGCCCACATATGAGAAAGGCACTGAGTTCTTGTTCTCAGGTCCTTGGGCAGCTTTAGCAGCATGGGAGTTGGTAATTTGTAATTCCTCGCGCGATACAAGAATGTTGTCGCGACAGTTTCCCTGTAGGCTCAATTTGTTTAACAATCCCACACCGATTCCTATTTGAATTCTGTATGCACGTGGACGTGCTTTTCTTGCCTGTTACTTTTAATGTATTGATTCTTACGGGTCTTCCAGCGTTGCCTGGCGTGGTCGTCTTCAGTCTTACAGTACGTTAATTAGTACAGTTTAATGAATAATTATAAGTAATTGGTTTCCTGAACTAGCCGCAGTTAAAACATCGCTCAAAAATATAAGAATTCATTGGTTTTTTCGTTAACTTTACACGGCTTAAGTAAGAATTTTCGGGTACAAAATTCAGTGCGCCAAAGAATATACGTTAGGCTTTAAGGGGCTTTAAAGCGAATATTCTTGCGCGTTCATTTTCGAATGCAAACGTTCTGCATAATACTGTCCATCAGTTTAACAACCTTTAAGGATTACTTTCTTATTTTTCATGTGATTCCTTTCTTTAGCAGTAATAGGGTTTACGTCCACTGTAATACTCCGGACGGTCCTATCAAGCTCATTGACTGCTTCATGCACAGCTGCTTGAGCTCGCTGGACTGATGCCCCTAATGTTGAATCAGCTCTATGGAAGCCCGCAAGGTATGGAGGAAACTCTAGGACGAGATAAAGGCCTGGTTTAACAACGGCAGTCACTACATGAGAACATCGAAGCTCTGGTAAACATGGCTAGCGGTGGTAAAGAACTGAATGAATGAATGAATGAATGAATGAATGAATGAATGAATGAATGAATGAATGAATGAATGAATGAATTTGTAGTCAAGAATTCGACGAAAGTTTGTCTGGTCAGGTATCATGATGAGGATGAAGATGTGGTCACTGACCAAATCTAGGTGACAACACAGAGACGTTTCAGGACCCGTACGGGCCCCGAAACGTCTCTGTGTTTTCACCTAGACTTGGTCAGTGACTGCACCTTCATCCTCACAATGCACATCTTTATTTGCCCCTGGTTCAAGAGGAGGGGGCAATGGGACAGAGGGTGGGGGGAGGGGGAAGAACCCTTGAAGTAGGCCTTCTCTACCCTCTCAGGCCACGCCAGGATGGCCTCCTGAATGTCGGGCCTCGAGCTTCGCAAGGCAGCCTCCCACTGCTCCTCACTAGAAATTAAGCGCGTCAGGAAAGGGGGAAGAGGGTTCTCAGGGCAGCGCCACATGATGGGGTTTAAGTCTGCTGTGGAAGAGGCGCAGTATTTACATGAGGGAGAAGGGTAACTGGAGGGATAAATGCGGTGTATGAGGTAAGGGGAAGGAAAGGCGCGAGTCTGCACCACAGAATTTCGCACCTGCGCGGGGATTTGCGAATGAGTGGAGGAAAGGTCCAACGATCTAATCGGTAGTGTGGGCAAATGTCATGGAATGAAATAAGCTGATTCCGTGCTGTAAACGGAGCCTCTTACGTAGCGAGTTGAGACACATCGGATGCTTGTGCACGGACTGTAAATCATCGTTTCCGGCAAGGCCCGCATGAGCGGCCGGTCCAGATTACAGTTTGATCGAGGGGATGGGCCAAAAGCAGGGAAAGGGCTGGCTTAGAAATCCTGCCCGCTCCGAAATTATGTATGGCTGTTTTGGAGTCACGACAACAGATGACTTAGGGATTGTGAGGGCTATGGCCACCTCTTCGGCCTCCTCCAAAGAAAAGGCCGGCCGCAGCGACCTGGCCGTGAGAGTTGATGACTGATATTGAATAAAGATTCCTGTTCCCGAAATCGGCGGCATCAACATGGATCACATCACTTGAGGAGGAGAGTTGTTTTTTGAGAGCCTTTGCGCGCTGCCGCCTGCGCTGTTTGTGGTGCACAGGGTCCATGTTCTTGGGAAGTGGTGGAATGTAGAGGTTCTCGTGTATGTGGTGTGGAATGGTGTACTTAGCCTTGGCGATGGGTGCCGGAGCGGCTCCGTCCGTGTCGTGTCGCGCATGCGCTCAGCTATAACCCGTACGTTCCATTCAGGAAAAAAATTATATATCTGTGCACACTTCAAAAGCGCGTCCTCGCTTACTGAGGAGCACGAATGCTGGTCACATGCGACGCTGGCAAGTTTACGACCTCCGCGCAGGCGACAGAACATGGGTTTACCGTGCAGAATGATAAGCGCCAAGTCCAAAGTACGGGTTCTTAGGAAGTCCGGAGTCAAGCGCCAGACATATCAGTATACCGACGCAAAGAAGCGCAAGCCTACATGGCTTCGATCATATTGGCCTTGAAACTCTCGCGATATACATTGGACGCACATTCCAGCGTCATTTGTACGATTCTGAACGATGGCTCACGGTCACTGCAGTGGTTCGCTCTACTACTGTAATGCCGACGCTTGGGTGGGTAATACACTGTAAAGAAGTTGCCTTGCCTCGGGAAATTCCTCTTCATTACGGATCGCTTCATGGAGCACAGGTTTATGTAGCGTTTGCGCAAGGTGATCATCTAGCGTCGTGGGCCGGTATGGCGCAACGTGTTTTTTTCTCTCCGACGTCCAGGAGCGAACGCGTTCAAAACAACGTGAGTGCAACGCTTTTTTTTAAAAAGAAGGCAGTGGCCTTGTCTTGAGAGAACAGTCAAAACAATGATTGCTAAAGCGCACCACAAACGGGATTACAGCGATCTGTTGCTGTATATACACATGCGTATGGCAAACTCGTATATGGCGCAAGACATACGTGCAACGTCATGACACTCAACTTATAATTCGGTTGTTTCGCCCCGGTTGCTAGCATGAATCTTCCCGGTGTCGCTTTCAAGAGGTAGGAAAATAAGTTAAAAGAAATTCTGCCTCAACTAACGATGTATGGCGAATGCTTTCTAATAGGTGGCGTTTGCACACCCGCTTACGAAAACCGCAAAACTATTTGGGCTAGTTGGTATTTGCTGATCGTCATAGTGTAGCGCGAATACACAAATACAGCGACACGGAGACAAACAGCACACGCGATTACGACAGTGCGTGTGTGTGTGTGTGTGTGTGTGTGTGTGTGTGTGTGTGTGTGTGTGTGTGTGTGTGTGTGTGCGCGTGCGTGTGTGTGTGTGTGCGTGCGTGCGTGTGTGTGTGTGTGTGTGTGTGTGTGCGTGCGTGCGCGTGTGTGTGTGTGTGCGTGTGTGTGTGTGTGTGTGTGTGTGTGTGTGTGTGTGTGTGTGTGTGTGTGTGTGTGTGTGTGTGTGTGTGTGTGTGTGTGTGTGTGTGTGTGTGTGTGTGTAGCCTTGCGCCTCCACTGCAAGCTAATTTTGTGCACCTACGTAATACGATAATTAGTGCATTTGCATAACGGCGCCTGAGAAAGAATTTTATTAACTGGTTGATTTCGTCATCATGGTGTCGTTCATGGTGGCCGCTACCATGCACGCTGTGAATTGGAACGGATACCTAAGCACACTTTCTACCTGCGGCAATACAATAAGAGCGAGAGAGAAACTCCTCTCTTTATCTGGAAAAACAGATTTTCGCCGGTGTCTATATAACCGCTGGCATGCTACTCTCAATACAAAAACATAACCATAGTGATAGGGTTTATATAGAGCCCGGCCCGTACCCGTGTCGGTGTGTAGAATAAGAGATCTACCGCTGCTATACACGAAAGCGCTTGTCCACTGGTTACGTTTGTTTTGTTTGTGGCTAATTTAGCTCTGATTGCACTCTACTAGGCAGTGAGGGAAAACGAGGTAAAGATTTTATGACGCACATAAATAAAATGAAAGAGCAAGGGGAGCGTAACTCACTCGTCGTCCATTGACTAAAACGCGTTCTTGGGCTTGTTGGTGCCTGGTCTGACAAAAATTTGGCACTGACAATTTTTTGTCAGTCGTCCATTGTGCTTCTCTGTGTCGTCATGCCTTTCCCTTCCCTCTCTGCTCTGTTCTGACTTACTGGAGAGGTTGAGGCTATATCACCTCAGCTACCCCATTTCTATAAGCTCTGCAGCCAAAAAATAAATAAATAAAAGTGGTTACCCCAAAACAAAAATGAACAAGTAAATAAAAACATATAGCAAACAGAAAGAAGTAAAAAAAATAACATTGTAATGTGCAGTTCGCGTGGAGGAGTTCGCATTGCAATAGAACGTTCACACTATCTCTCTCCCGCAGTGGACGAACATTGGAGCCTATTCACACTGGCTATACCTGTACTGAGAGAACGATCGCTGCGCGAGAATTGCCTCCAGTCTCATTGTGGAGCATTATGAACCTCGTTACGCGGGCGTCCCTGAAATATCCGATGGCCGCGCTCGGTATAAACGGCGAGCCTCCGAGCGTTGCGCGCAACGCCGTCAAGCCCTGACCCAATATGCGCCGGTGCGGACCAGAACGTGGCTACCAGCTGCAAGAGGCCATGACACCGTACTCGGAAACGGGCGAACGCTTCGGGTGCCTCGATCCACGCGAGCTCATTCCACAGCTCCCTGCCGATTACTGGGGCCACACCAGATGCGGCCTGGAATGAACACCCGATGAGCAAGCGACGCTCCGAGATATATATTGGTTGTACAAGCCGTAATTGCAGACGTCTACCGCGGGTACGCGTCGCGCGGCAAGAAACGAGGGCGCTCACTTTCGGAATGATAAGCATAGCTACTCCTCGATATTTATAAGCGTGCCTGTACAGTATCGGGTCAACGAATGTAATTGAAATAAGTTTCATGTGCTCCCTTCGCTGCTTAGACATTTTCACGTATCGGCATTACTACGCTCACCTGTAGAAAGGACGCGGCATCCCTACAGTCAACAAAATAATTTTAAGCGGAAAGTTATTCCAAATTTTTACAGTCGGACTTGTTCTCTGCAGAGTGGTACTAATTATTGTGCTCGTGATCCAGTATTCGTGAGGAACCTCCACAGTGTAATCCCGCTGCAGAAAACTTCGTTTACACTGAGCGAGAGAGCGAGCGAGCGAGTGAGTGAGTGAGTGAGTGAGTGAGTGAGTGAGTGAGTGAGTGAGTGAGTGAGTGAGTGAGTGAGTGAGTGAGTGAGTGAGTGAGTGAGTGAGTGAGTGAGTGAGTGAGTGAGTGAGTGAGTGAGTGAGTGAGTGAGTGAGTGAGTGAGTGAGTGAGTGAGTGAGTGAGTGAGAAGCAAAGAACCATACGCATGCCCTGTTTGCTACTCTGCACAGGGTGAAAGGAATAAAACGGTGAAAATAGATCTACAAGGGAATAGAGAGATCACTAATCGCGAAAACACATCGTGCAATAAAATCTATGAGAAAGTAAAAATACGGTGCTTGAATGTAGCATCTAGCTGTGATGGAGGGGGTATTATGTAAGATGGAATATTTATGGCGAGTATGCATACAATTACGCTTCAGCAAGGTTCTTGTGCATTACTGAACGTGGTGTGTTCAATAGATTTACATGACGTGTCTTTACCTTAGAAGCTCGTGACAAGAACGCGTCACTTGCGGTCGCTCTATGAACTTACCTAAATGTTAAGCGTGACGTGACAGCAGTCAGTCTGACATGTAGGCAAATAAAGAGTCACTATTTGCAAATTAGATAAAGTTCCACAGCGAATGATTGAGGCAGACCGTGAGTACCAACCAAGATGTCGAAAGAAGACCACGTTATATGCACTAGGTCAGAGCAATTGTCCATGGCAGCCCTGCGTCCACTCCGAACGTGTACGGACGCGCAATTTCGACGAAGTTTTCCTAGCGGTCATTTCCACTCCAGTCGGGCCACGTCAATGCCTACACGTCGTCGTACACTCAAACACGCCGCGGCAGCCGCTGCCAGAGCGGAGTGACGCTGGCCTCGCACAGGCTCGCAAGGCTGAGTGCGCACACGACTGCATCCACCGTCCGCAACAAACGACAGGCCTTTAAGCACAAATTGCGTCCGTGCCCTCGTGTATTTGGTCTGCAGACAAAGTACAAAGCCGGGTTACCCCTCTATGTACCTTCATGCCTGCGCAAACAGGGACGAAGATCAAACATCCGGCAATACGCTTCACCTCACGCGTGCACGCGAGGGACTTTTTTCTGGTGCATCCCGTCTACCAGGCGGGCACGCGTTCGCCCAACAAAGGCGGCGAGTCTCGCTGAAATGGCACGTGCTGCGAGATATGCAAATAAGAGAGGGAAACCGGAGTGGGTCATTGAGGAACGGTTCTTGTCTTGCGTGTACGGCGTGACATTCGCGACTTCCTACAGGGACCCGTACGCGCGGTCTTTGTGACGCCGGAAAGACGTAGATTTCGGCGTGCCGCTATCTCGGATGCTTCCGCTGTATACAACGCCGCGCTTGCGTCACGTTATGTGTCGTGCGTCTGTACGTATTTCGGGATTAGTTTCATTGCAAATGTGCCGGTGCGATTCAACGTTGTAGTGTTCGTCACGCTTTGTCTTTCGTGCTTGCGTTACCCCCGGTTAGGCACTTCGTTCAAACATGGTGCCGCATTAACTGCGCGCATGTTGTAGTCATACTTGCGCCGAAAATTACGCAAGGATATTGCGCAAGCAAGCGCGGCACAGCAGCCCCAGAAGGTACCGGCCAATTAAGCCCTTATAATGCGGACAACGTCGCATGCCCTCCTACCTTAGGGTTTTATCAAGAATCTTGTCACTCAAGGATGGCTTTCCGCCACTGCGCGCGCCTGCGACTTCCATTGTTAGAATAATATCTTTAGGTTATTGGTTTCTAAGATTGTTGGAAATGTCAACAAAAACAATGATTTAATCATGGCGACTAGCTAAATTGAACGCGCATGAGGTGGCATTCAGTATGCATGCTGAAGAATTTAGCGCTAGGCCTGCGAGACCTGCCTTCTAATTGTATTTATGATGACTCGTGCGTTTAATATAGCCGTGGTTCTTGGCAGCCGGATCTTTTTTACGTGTTCGCACTCGACACACACCGTCGATAACGAGTTACGCGTACACCAGGTAGAGCAAGAGATCGAAGGGCCCAAATTACTGAATCGATCCTTCGAGATTCAAAACGCGTCTTTGATTAACCACGAACTTCCCAAGACAAGATTGCGCTCTCACGGCCGACCAATCAGCCGTCCTCCGCCGTCGCTTAACGTGCAACAGCGGCAACATGAACTCCGTCTCGCTTATTCCATGCAGTGCTGTTAAACCACTGTTCGCGCGTCGGCCAACCAGGATACAGAAGCCGACGAAAGGCTGCTCCAATATCTGCCACACATCGTGCTCAACGTGGGCGGAAGGATTAGTTCCGCACAGTGGTCAAGCTCTGCTGTCTTCTCACGGACACGTAGCCGTCTCCCTTTTACGGACAGACTGACAGGAATCCTTTTATAATAATAATTTCTGTGGTTTTACGTGCCAAAACCACGATATGGTTATGAGGGACGTCGTAGTGGAGCGCTCCGTAAATTTCGACCGCCTGGGGTTCTTAAACGTGCACCGAAATCTAAGTACAGTAAAACCTCGGTGATACGATCACGGCTCGTACGAATTTCGGGGTGATACGAATTTTTCTATGATCCCGGCAAAGGCCCATAAGCTTGCAATGTATTGGAGTACGGTTGTTGCGAACCGATTTGCACCCCGCGACGTTTGATACGAACATACGCTAGCGCACAGGTACGAACAGGTGCGGACCGCGCTGTCGCGGAAGACGCGGCAGTCACGCGCGGGCACGGGCATGCGCGCTGGGCGACCATCAACGGTGCGTCGTCGCCTCCGAGATAGTGCGCGTGAATATTGGACGCCTTTAGGCGCCTTCACGTTTAGGTTACAGATGACGTCGCGCTTTATTTTTTTTTTCGACGCGTTGACGCGTGCTCCTGTGCTCGAGGCAGCAGCGTTTTTGTACTGTGTTAACACGTGCCTGTCACGTCGATGCAAGCCATGTCCCCGCAATCAGACGTAGTAAGATTAGGAAGGGGCTACTAGCGGTCATGGGGCACAACACATCTGGTTCATTAATTACACACGCGCGCATACACCTTATTATACGAGTACAAGTGGGATCGTTGTCGTTTAAAAACTTTACTGGCAATCATCCAGAGCTGTCCATGACGTCGCTGCGGCCCTGATAAACACTGAATCAAAAAGTATGCCAACTTTCTTTTGTCGCATACTAATTTTTCATGTTTTCTAGTGATACGAATTTCGGATGATACGAATATTTCTGGCAACCCCGCGAGATTCGTATCACCGAGGTTTCACTGTACACGGGCCTCTAGCATTACGCCTCCATCGAAGTGCTACCGCCGCGGAAGGTATCGAATCCGCTTCTTTCCGGTCAGCAAGCGAACACCGTGTACCAGCACGGCCGCAACCCTAGACGGTCGCTGCACTGCACACAGTTGCCTAGACGGGGCTTCCTTCCCTGCGGGTGATACGCGAAGATGCTGCAGCCGCGCGGCGGACGCGGGCGTCGCACGCGGTGAGCCGTTGGCCCAGTTTCGGCGCGACCCATACGAGGACGATACCCTCTCTCTCACATCCGCGAGAGGGGATTCCCCGGGCGACCTTTAATGGTGCCGGCTCGCTCCCTCCTCTTTCTCTCTGACCGTGACCTGCAACGGAACGTGCGCGCGCTGGCACGCGAGAACAGCTGGGATGCCCGAATATTGCGTCGGTTCGCACCGACCGCGTACTCCTTGTCTGCACTGCGAAGCACACATAGCTCTGAAAATCTGTATTGACGTTGGCCTAATCTTCCCAAAGAGCGATACTGCGTGCGCGTGGAGAATTTCAACACACGAATTTGAAATCTGTCTTCCTGGACTTTGTTCGCCCAGTTTCCGTTACGGTGTATGATGTCCGATAATGCTAATTTATGTCCGAACTCAACCACCGGATTTATTCGCACACTAGCAGCATTAATTAATAAACACTGACTAGCACTGGTAATGTTTACGGCAGCTTGTTAATGTTATGTGACAGATGGTTAATGTCCGCTGCAATAACAAAAGTATTGTCTTCATGCCATCTCGACAGAGCGATTGCGTTGTCTACGACCTTCATTTTGCTTTAATTTGTACGCTTCTTAGGAGACTTGGCAGGGTTATGTCTGGGACGTATGGGAGAGTGGGGGAGGTGGTGATTGCATCTTATATCGATTATTTCTTAACTGTAGTCTCTTGTAATTATGACATGTCTTTTATATTATGTACAGTTGTTTGAACAAACACACAACATATAATTGGGCGCTGTACAGCTCATTTGGGGTCACGAGCAATACTCAACCCCATATATGTTTGCTTCTGTGTTCGGTTCCAAAGCGATAAACCCGACATCATTTCCAGCCATCACGCCGATCGGTGTGTATTCAGCCTTTAATCTTCAATTCTCCATTTTTTTTGTGCTTTGTATCGCTGCTGGCGAAAACAAGACACTCATCGACTGATTTGTCGTTCGAAAGCTCGTTCTCTAAAACAACCTTCTTCTGCCACACCTACTAATAGTCAGTCACTCCAATTTATCCTTAACTATGAGTAAGCCTTCACTCTCTTGTAAATGCGCAATTCCAAAAGCAGCAAGCTGCAAACAGTACTTGTGCGTGTGGCAGTACATCGCTATAGGTGTACGGCTTTTAAGTGCTTGAAAAAGGAACAGCGATTATTCTTGCTCTGTTATTGCATTAGAGGCTTGAATGCATACTTCTCTGAAATGCATCTATGTCTGAGCTAATTTCAGAAGGTAAACAGAAATATACGTCATTACTAGTTTGTGTGGAGACACGCTTTATTGCGCTAAAGAAGGAAGTCGAGAGGATGGTTCGCGTAGGAAAAGAAGAGATGAAATCTGTGTGAAGGTATTTCAACATTTTGCAATCTTGAAATGAATTCGCTGGTCTTACTGCTATACATTGCCTTCAGACGATGCCTCACCTTTAACATTACAAAGAGTGGTTCGAAGCATCGGGAGAGCACTAATTGCGGTCATGGTATGACGAGTGCCATTAGTTAAGACGAGGTAAGGTTGATCGTATCGGTGCCGCTGGAAAGACCGGTCTCGAAGAAAAACCGGTTGCCTAACTGCAACCTTGAACTTGTAGGACTGCGAGGAAACCCTTCGACTAGCTTTCCTCGTGAACTTCTGTAACGCCAGTGTGCTCTGTTTTCAAGGACACTGTGCCCGTAAACATATGTTGCCGTAAATATTTTTACTGCCTGTCACTTTGATGCCGTGTTCCTATCGCGAATATTCGGTTTTCGCGTCTTTCTCATAAAATCTCTGAAGATGACGTTACAATTAAAGATTATTATCTTTCGTTATGTTACAACAATAACTCACCACAATGCTGGTCTATTATTTCTTGCTTTTAACTTCGTGAATGTCAGAGGTTATTGAACTTCCGCTGTTTGCGCAGGGAAAGCGATACAAATTAGTAAGGGAGACGACGTTGTAGGAATCGTAAACTCATTGCATTTCTGCTTGCGAGACAAAATGTCGGTGTTGACCGATATCCTAACCCATAGAATGACATTTCGCAGCTGCGCGCTTGGCGCTCTGTTAGCCCATATACTGAAGCTGATTTTCCGGATGGTACTAAATATAACACCGAATATTATCGTACAACAGTTTCTTCCAGCCCCCAGCGCAGCTTTTTTCGTCTATATGACAGCAAACATGTTTCACCAGATCGCATTTGCACCAGTCGCAACCAGTCAGTCAACGAACAGCTCCCTCACCTGTTCAGCGACGCCTCCCAGCTCGACGGCCAAGTCTCCGGCCGAATTGCCCACGCCAACGATGAGCACCTGGCGGTCTTCGAATCCTCGTGAAGTCCGGTAGTCCTGCGAGTGCATCACACGTCCCGCGAATACCCTGCCCTCGCCTCGCTCGTCGCCCAGACCCTTGAACCGGGGCCACAGTGGGTGCGCGTGGTGTCCCGTGCACAACATGACGGCGTCCCTCTCTTCCACGAACTCCTGGTCTTCGCCTTCGCGGCAGTCCAGCCTTCTGACCCGGAGCGTCCAGGTCGTGTCCTCGCAGCCCGGTCTGGTGGGCCGCACGTCGGCCACTTCGTGCCGGAGGCGCACCTTTTCGATGGCGCCGCTGCGGCTTCCGTAGTCGACAATGTAGCGCGCCATGTGTGAGTTGTGCATGTAATTGGGCAGCTTGTCGTCCGGCGGGAAGTCGCTGAAGGCGGACATCTCCTTGCTCGAGTTGATCACCGTCGAGCGCATGACGCAGGCGCGGCCGCGCTCCACGGTCTCCGTGTAGTGCCACAGGCCCGCGAGCACGTCCGTGCGCTCGTAACAGACGACGTCCAGGCCTTCTTCGAGACATGCCTTGACCGCGGTCAGGCCGCTGGCGCCCGCACCGATGACGGCGACCCGCTGACGACGCCGGGGCGGCGTTTCCAAAGCGGGCGCCCGGGTGCCCGCCGCCGCTTTCGGGATGCTCGTCATGGTTTGTCGGCCCGGCGTGTGCCCGCTGTGCCCCGGTCGGTCTCTTGCTGGGGGGGGGGGGGGGGGACGCGAAGGGGGGGTGTGCTGCGGTCACGTGACCGGAGAGGAGGAGGCAAGGGGTGTCCCGGTGAGGAGAAGGGCTCGCTGAAGAGTCTTCCGGGCCATGCGGGCAGGCCTACCCCCAAACTGCGTGCGTCATTGACCTCTACCCGGTTTTTCGGGCGGTGGTCCTAACGGTGCGCGCTAAGTAACCGCTCTTCTTTCTTTTCCGCGTGCTTATTTCGGCAAACTGTACGTGTTCCATGCAGGCGCACGTGCGCCGCGACACGTCCTTTTAAATTTTCGGCCACACGAGGAGACGTCGAGCGTTAGGCTTAGGTGTGGCGAGCGAGCGAAAGAGCCTACATCTCGTTGACTTCCGGATCGAGATGAGAGGCAGCGGTAGCTTCACACAGCTTACAATACGTATCTATCTCGACTGCTTTCAATGGCGTGCAAAGCTACAAGTATTGGTTGCCAGCGCAATTGTTCCTATGTCTTAGCTTTCTTCGTTTGGTGCTCACTTCATCTGTCTCAAGCTGTTGCTGCGTTCGTTGGAGTGACAGCCCTTATTCAGCTAATTTTGCCGAACAAGTGGCGTTCTTTCTGCAAACAGGCAGAAATTCCAAAAGAGTCTCTAATATAACAGTGCATCACCGCACATGCCCATTTCATTGGACAATTGGTCATGCCTCGAATACAATGTAACGGTTGTTCAAGTGGCACGTCAATCATTCGGTTTGTTTTCGACACAACAAACTTGTTCTTAGTTCGGCGCTACCTGAACAAGCACGAAGCTTCTTTCCTTCAGCACACGACAACTTTTGTGTACACCCGCTCCGCAATTTCAACTTGGTTAAACATAATGGAATTGACAGATGCTTGGTGGCGGTTTACTTCGTACGAAATGCATGGTCAAGAGACACTTACACCGTTTCCGGAGACAAACGCACAACGAATGAACTTAACTCGCAGGCCATCAAGCTACGTGCGAGTGACCTAATTGCGATACAACCACACGAATCCAACAGACAATTAGACCAAGGCAAGCATAGGCGACATTAATTGTTTTTCTGTAACCGTAGTGCAGTAATTATGACGTAAATTGAAATTAATAAAGTGGACAAAAGTCACTCTTCTTGTGGGTGGGATTCGAGCCCACAACCTTCGAATTACGCTTCCGATGCTCTACCGATTGAACGACGACGGAAGGCGCTTCCCCATCCACTTTGTTGGCTTGATTCCACTTCCTTGGTCCACTTCGCTATTTGGAAGGTTAATCGATATTGGTGAGCATCTGACGCGTAACTCGAAGGTTGTGGGTTCGGACCCCACCGACGGAAAGGGTGCTTTTTCGTCCAATTTCATTCATTTCTATTTACGTGATAATTGCACCACTACACTTAAAGACGACAATTAATGTCCTCTATGGTTTCTTTGGACTAATTGTCCAGCGGATTCATTTGGTAGTGTCTAACAAAGTAAGGAGCCATTGCATAAAACTCCCCTTCTTGCGTAACTATTGCGACAGTATTATTGAGGCTGTGCTTACATTGCATGCGGGATCGGTACGCTTTAGTGTGCTTCTACAGAATACCAGTGAACGTTCTGTGAAACGCTATCGCATAAAAAAAGTTCATAAGGTTCTACGGTGACTGACCTTCCACTCGCTGAGGTTCCACGATGCAAGTTGCGGACTCAGTGAGCGTTTCGCAGGAACCAGGGATCTGGGCGTTGGCTCGGTTGCGCACGCTTTTCCAAGCTACGCAGCGCGACCAAACTGAGCATGCGCAGAGGGTGAATTTGATTTCGCGACATGCTCGTGGCGTGTCACCAAGGTCGACGAATCTCCTTTGCTGAGCTGGTTTTGAGAAACTATCATGCGTTCCGGTTGAGAGAACTTTATTCGTTGCACAAGTCGTTGCTGGAGACGACATGGGCGCGCTTGTCTGCAGCGTTTTCGCCCATGGCTTACTCATGCCGCTCCGCGCTGTTCGCACCCGTACGCCGAGGCAAACTGAATAATAATAGCGCGCAGCTGAAGGTCGATGAGACCGCCTGGTTGTGCGGCAGCCTCACATGTAGATTGTTTCGCGAAGCGTGGAAGATTTACGAAACGCGCTCGACCGAAGAGGCCATGAAAACGGAGGCGTTTCCGGGCACGCGTGCGGGCCGTCGCCCTTTTCCACTGGGTAGGTAAACACTGAGCGCACTGACGCGAACGATAACTCACTCACTCACTCACTCACTCACTCACTCACTCACTCACTCACTCACTCACTTCACCTCACTCACTCACTCACTCACTCACTCACTCACTCACTCACTCACTCACTCACTCACTCACTCACTCACTCACTCACTCACTCACTCACTCACTCACTCACTCACTCACTCACTCACTCACTCACTCACTCACTCACTCACTCTCTTAGCAACCCACTTACTGTCCGAGGTTTAGCTGACTGTCATTTGATTAAACCACTGTCTCATGGCCGTCATTCAAACGCGGGCGAATTTCTTTCACATCGCACACACGACTGAAGTAGAACAGTTGGCGGCCACTGCTTACGCCTTCAAGTAGTCTGACAGTTTTTATCTACTACGGACTTCCTTTAGCCGAACCCCTACAATCTTCCAGTCTAAATAGCTGAATGACACTCGGAAAACATTAAGAATCAGCCTTCTGCAACTTAAAGTGCAAGAAAAGAATCCAGAACAGACGTTATCAAATGATACGCGTGACCTTATGCCGCGAGATTAACATCTCGTCTATAGCCATAAGAAACAGCCACGTTCTTGCCGGTTATGCAAAAAGACCTCGGTAACTTTTCCTTGTCGCATTCTCACGCTCGCTGCCCTAATGTGCATGCGATCATGCGCCCTTGCCTGTCGTTCTTAAAAACTTCTTTGACAAATATACGCTTCATATAAAGGCCGTCAGCCTGTTTACGCATTTCGGTGGATGTCATACAGTATTTATTGATGAGTGTCTTAAGATTGATTGATTAATTGATTGATTGAACTAATTAAAAATGATTTAACGTATACCAAATAACTAACTGAGGATATGAGCGACGACGTTGTGGAGGGCACGTCATTAATGTGGGCTAACGAGGCTTCTTTCACGAGCGCCTAAGTTAAGTACACGAACGGTTTTCGCATTTCGTCACCACTGAAATGCGGCCGTAGGGAACCCTCCTCCTCCTTCGTCTTCTTCTCACTTCCTCCTTATGCATCTCTCTTTTTTTTTGTTCAGCATCTTCTTCTTTATCATTATCATCGCGAAAACCACACAGCAGGAGTAGAGCGGTAGCTTGGGCGAGCTCATATTACCTGAATCGGTGCAGGTGCGGTAAAGGTCATCTGCTGAGTCAGTGTGGCAACATCCCTTTGCGAGCCCTTGTACACAGCAATTACCTCCTCAATGTTAACTCGAAAGCGATTGCCTGAAATATTCGGGCCTGGTATAAAGTCGAACGCAGGCGAAACTGAATAGAATCGGTCTTATTAATTGCTTATTAACTGCGGCAGTATTACGACAAGCTTGGGTATTTAAAAGCCCGCTGTCGTACCTAAAACAGACACGATTGCAAAATGATAAAGGTATAGAAGAAGATATAACTAAGGGCTTCTTTTCCCCTGTATCACGTACTAAAATAAGCACACTCCATACTCTCCGCGTATACATGCTGAAAACCATAGGCGTGCGCACAGGGGGGGGGGGGGGGGGCAAGGGGGCGGCCGCCCCCTAATTACCTAAGAGTGGGGGGGGGGGGGCGCAAAATCTGCCCCATACATTGACTTAGTATATGTGGGGAGGGGGCGCTGCGATGAACCTTTGCCCCCCCCCCCCCCCCTGATGGGGAACCCTGCGCACGCCTATGCTGAAAACGTATGCATTCTGAAAGTCGGTTTTTGCAAAGTCAAACGAAGAAGGGCTTCTTTACGTCCGTAACATATACCAGTTGGTGATAAGAAGCGACCTGAAAACTGATAACGTCTGCAAATATGCGGATGATATTCTTATCTCTATTGAGGTTCGTTAGGAAAGTATCAATAACGCCAAGCGTCTAGAGGTAGCACGCCATCTCGTGCGTTAGGTGAGGTCGCTGTTTCAAGAGCACATGCCAATACAGCTGGTTGTATCAAATGCTCGGCACAGGCAGCGACCAAAGTGACTTCTTTTTCTAGAAATGCTTGCCAAAAGAGCGCGACCATAGAATGGGCCAAAACTAGCGTATCTCTCCATCACCTTGCTGGCGACGACAAATCACGCCACAGCAAAACAAGTGCGGCGGTTTGAACGAAGCTTTAACGCTGTTCCGGACAGCAGCGTAACCAAGCAACCTGCAGGGACCTCTGACCGGGTCTGCAGCCTCCGCGAAAATGCACTGCCAAGGCAAGTGGCAGTGCATCTTCTAGATAAAGAACGTAGCGGCGAGGAATAAAATTACCAAAAATCTCTATATCGCTGGAGCTGCTGGCGACAGGTAGGGACTCGACAGGAAATTATCGGCCCAATACAACCTACAAATCCTATGAGGATACAAGATGAACCGACTTCTGATTAAAAAAAAAAAGATAATGGAAAATGTATTTAGCGCCGTACCTCCTTCGTTTAGTACCGAAGAAATGAGACGGTTGGTTGGTTGGTTGTTTTTAGAGGAATGGCACAACCCACCACGGGGGATCGGCCACGAATCGTGCGGCAGTAGGATTTGTGAATGGGGGAAAAGAAAAGATAATTCTAAAGAGATAATTTGTAAGTAAGCGAAAATATTATTTGTGTTTACGGTCTCCGAAGTGAATACTAAAGAGATAGAAAAAAAGGGAGAGAAAGAGTGAGTTAAATAAATAGTTAACGATAAATGAAATAAATAAAATAAGTATGATCTAGAAATGTTAGCATGGCAGTCTTTTTGATTCTTTTATGTAGTTAAATACCGCCTCACATATGTCCCTGTTGCAGTGACCCAGTGCCGACGCCCCCAGGGAGAGCAATGCCGTTACGGAACGCTCAAGCCCAAGTTTTCGGAAAGGAGGTTCGAGAAATCTTTGCCTTAGACGTTGATATCTGCGAAATTCTGTGAAAAAATGCTCTATGGTTTCTGCTTGCGAACAACAACAACATTGAGGGGAAGGAACAAAACCAAGCCTTTGTAAATAAAAACTTAAAGAGGGAATTCTGCATCGCAATTTACTTAATGTAACTTCTAATTGTCTTGTGCCACACCATGAGCCGTACCACGGAAACCTAAGGTGCTGAAAGTCTGCCCCGTTTAGAACAGAAGACTTTGTGTGTTCCTCTCGAATACAAAAATATCGAAATCGTGCGATAGTATTTTGGGAGGAGGGCCTTAGAACCTTCAGGACCGGGCCCTGAATTGATGCTGCCGCCAATGTGTCCGCTGCTTCATTTAGAGTTATTCCAGTATGACCTGGCAGCCAAACCAAACGGACAATACGTACACGACTGGGCATGTATGTATATAATTCTGATAGGCAGCTCGATGACTTTGGTACTGTCAAAGCAGCGCAAACTGACAAAGAATCGGTCAGTATAACCACTGAAGAAATAGATGCTGGGAGTTCGCGTAATGCAAAAATAATTGCCATTAATTCTGCCTTAATTCGCTCAACTATTACATCACAGTGATGATGGTGGCGAGTCTTTCTTTTTCTTGGGGGATGGGGGGCGATTACGAGATTTTAGGTATTTATGGGAGGCATGGTGAAACTCCAAGGTCCGTGACAGTAAAGTAATACGACTAGGACAGCATGCAGCGGCAGTTTGGCGATAAAACACCGGGGTAATGACTCTATCGTGGACGTATAAAAGCAAGGAGTTTGAAAGTGGGATATATTTCAATGATATACTGCGAATGCCGACGAGAACACCCGTTCCAATTAAAAGTAAAAATACCGACGTAATGACTTCGATACTCGCATGCTCGAGGAAACCACGCAATTTCGTTAGTTAAAAAAATGAAGGCGACCTTAACCCTTAACTTAGATCTCTGGCAGTGGCACGCACAGTCGGCGTTCGTGTGCCCCGGTGTATTCCCCGAACCACTTTGCTTCACCACGCTCCCACAGCGGATCCCAGAGGCCACGTAGAAAGGAGCGCATGGTTGAGATCTGCTCCGCAAGGTGCCGCAACGATCCCAGCTGCTTTAGGTGGCGTACTAAGCTGCTTACAAGAAAACCGACTGCTATTTCAATGAGCTCATTCAATAGGTGGATAGCAAGATCGTGGCTCTCGCAAAGGATTGTGGGCTACGGCGCCCGTCTGCATCGACTTCCGGTTCGAGACGTCGTGCCGCCAAACAGGCACTGTTGCTAGTGCCGTCGCTTTCTGTGTGTTCCATCTAACAGTCGTGGTCCCCCTTTCTAACAAATTACTACATAATACTTTGGACTGCTGTGCAACTTAGTTGAATAACAAATTCAATCACTACGAGATTGTTGTAAAGGTGCGAGTGGTCATTTCTTCATTCAAGTGGCATGCATATCCGGACACATGCATGTTGTTTCGCAGCAAAGGGTGTTTTCGCGCATGTTTTGTGACCTGTGAAGTTTTGTTGCACATGGTAGTGTCATGCATGAAATATCCGCCCAATATATTTTCATGTTGAGGAATCTTAAAATTATTTGCTTACTTTTGTGTGGCAAAGACACCATCTCGGGTTCGATATAGTGAATGACAATTGTGAAATATTTCATACTCTAAAAGTGAACAAGTGACTCTCGCATTTTTCTGATTTTCTGGTTTTCTGGCGGTTTTCTGGTTTTCTTTTGGGCCTCTGAATCTTCCTTTACGCGAGATGTCGTTCCCTCGCGCACTCGGGCATTGTGTTTCAGTGCATGTGAAATTCTGCGCATGCATCAAACATTTGTCTTTCAAGTTCTACTAAAAGGTATTGGCACTTCTCACTTTAAAGTCTCTGAAATACCAGAGACGTCATACCATGCAACTCGTTGCTTCAAAAGCGACTTCGATCGTTTTACGTCCTACGATACCAGTAACTGAGAGGCCGTTTTGTTCTGTTGGCCTTTTACGCGCTCAGCAGTATTTCTAAATTTGACAAAAAGTAGGCAATGCAGTATATGCAATGCAAGTGCACTGTATTGGCGTACTCGATCGGGTAGAGTACGCGTACTTTTGTCGGAAGTCTTTAAGTGATTTGGGAGCGTACGTACGTTGACATCTGGCACCATGTGTTCATATGTGAGAGCTACTCTGAGGTAGCCACCGCTTGTGCTCGAAAATATCAAATCAAGCTACTTATTCAAAACATTACTGCGCATTTTAAAGCATAACCGCATACATACACTCGCATGCTGTGTACGAGGCCCACCTCTCACCGTTCCTCGTGCGTGTTTGCCCATTTTTACTTCTCGCTTCGTTCTCTAAATTGCGAAATATCTTCTAACCATTCGCAAAGTCATTCAAGAACACAGTCACTGGACAACCGGTAACAAACGAGTCGCAGAAGTGCACGTGTTTCCTTCCCGATTACACTGAACAGCAGGCACCTTGAAGCAGCGAAGAGATAGGCCTCGCACCGGAAGTACCGTAGCAGACGACGCGCCGTTTTGCTATCCACCTATTAAGCTTTATTAATTATCCTAACAGTTAATTGGCCCTTATCTTATGTAAACCAATGCTCCAATATCCCATTTATCCAACAGAACTCTTAATTTCAACCAGAATTATGCATTTCGTACCAGTTTTATTTTTTACAAGACTTTTTCTGAGTATTCGGAAAACCGGAAGTAAGAGCTCGACCGGAAGTGCTTGGAATAGAAACAAGACCGTCACTCGGTGCTCGAGTCACTACGTGTATTCACGACGCGAATGTGTCGCTGCGTACGCGTGCACATTGGGGCACTTCCTGCCACGTTCTTTCCCTCTCTCTCATCTCTTACCCAAAAGAGATGGACAGAAGCCCTCGCCTTTGGAATGATAGCGAGTAAGTCTTTCGAAAGTGCATTCTCACGCACTTTCTCACGAGGCGACGCGAATCAGGTTCCACTAATTGCCATCACACGCGCGAAGCAACACGCGCCGGCTCTCGCGGACGTTTACGTAACGAAGCGAAAGGAAAAACCCTAATTGATGCATTTGCGGGCACGACCAACATTAGCTGCGAACGTCGCCGGCACTTTCGACAATCTCATCTCGGCTTTATCAGTTACAGAAACGAGGTCAACCTAAGTTCCTGCGCAGAAGCTATGGAGAAAAAAAAAGGGGGGGGGGGGAAATAACGCAGACTCGCGGTAAAGAAACCTGCACGAGGGACGGACGGGGGAGGTGAGGGAATGCAATAAAGGAGCGGGGCCTCCTGTGCTCTTTTCGTCATCGGCCACCTTTATACACACTGGTTGCTTCGTTCGCCCACGTGAGCGAGTGCATTCCAGCTATTGACAAAATGGTGAAGGAGAGGTTTTCCCATTGCGCTTCTATAGCGGACGCCGGTGGTCCCTGATTGTTACGAAACGTGCACGCAGCATCACCGGTGAAGAGGAGCACGACGAAGAAGAGGAGGAACAGCGAGAGGAGAGCCGAAAGAAGAAAACATCTTCAGAGAGAACGAGCTACTCGGTGACCGAGTTTCACGGTCGGCCATCGCTCTTTCTTCTTCTTTCTTTCTTTCTTTCTTTCTTTCTTTCTTTCTTTCTTTCTTTCTTTCTTTCTTTCTTTCTTTCTTTCTTTCTTTCTCTAATTTCTTTCTATGTCCCCCCCCCCCCCCCAGGGCGGTTTTAAACACGGCGCGCCCTGCCACCCAAAAGTCAAAAGAAGCCCCCGCCCAAGGGAAGCGTTGTGGGACTAAATCCGTGCAGCATGGCGGAAGCGAAGGGAGGGGGGGGGGGGGGGAGGGATGAGGACGTAGTGGTTGCTGAATGTAGCAGTAGGGGGAGCCACATGTTCAGCCACTGTAACCTCCTCTCTCAAAAGAGAAATACACGCTGTTCATCGGCGATGAAGAATGCGTGAGTTTGTAACTTCAGTCTGTTGAAAGCAGACGGTTTCTTCGCCATCGCTGCAAGAAGCGTGGCATATGTCATTCAAGCACCTTACACTTGTGTAATGGCGATGACGGCCCTAAAAAAAAACATGGCGAACGTATCCACAATGGGGGATCGGACGAGGATATAGCGCGATTTCACGCAATATTAACGACTTCCGGAAAACGAAATCAAAAACACAAAAACTGAGAGAGAGGGAAAAGGAGTGCTTGTAGTCATCCTTTTGTCCCTCTTCTGCAGCTCTGTTACAGTTGAGTTCAGTTTACTTTTCCTATGTGGAAAATATACACGCTTACACGTATAAAAGGACAGACTGATGGGCTAGTTGGTAGTGCAGAATTTGATTTGTTTTGCGCCTGTTTGATTTGGTAGGTCGATTGCCTTGTGTGCCCCCCCCCCCCCCTTCCTCTCTCTTTTTACTTCGCGCGGTGTCGTCCGTATATATACGCGATCACGTGCAATAAACACTGAGTTGTTAGTTAGCTCTGTGTCCCACCTTGATCTGCCGCCGTCCGTGTGCTTCTTTGCTCTACTGTTCTGTATTATGTACGTATAAGTTTACAGGAGGAGGTACCAGAGCATACAGCTGAAAGTATACCTCCTGTCAGATAATATATATATATATATATATATATATATGTATATATATATATATATATATATATATATATATATATATATATATATATATATATATATATATATATATATATATATATATATATATATATATATATATATATATATATATATATATATATATATTATATATATATATATATAATGCATATACATATTGTAAAGACAGAGTTATTAGAAGGCAGCAATGTTGTGGTCACTAAGCGTATTATTGCAGAAATTAAATATAGTACAACATGCAACAAATAATGCAAAGTAAATGACTAGTAGTACAACAAACGCCACAGTGAAGAGACGCATACCAGAGCACTCCAACCTACTTGGATTCGACAGGAAACACTGACACCTGTTGTATCAACGCCTTTTCAAGCAGAATGTTCTTTACTGAGTCAAGGAACCAAGTTATGCTGGCTTTTGGTTGAAAACTACTGACCCCTAGGACGTCGAGGCCACGCAGTTATAATAACTGCTGCCGGGTTTGTGGTGCTCATTTGCATGCCATGGTGTCAGAAATGTGTCTACGGAAAGCGAAATGTATATGTGTGGCCGTTCTGGTGGTTACGTGGTCGCTGAATCACAATCGTGTCATGTGTCACAATATTTGGTGACCTCTATTATTGCTGGCCTCTGTTTGATAGCTGACACAGCTTACGATGGGCGGTTCCCAATTACGCATAGTAGTGTTTTCAACAATATGAGCTACGAGCCAATTCCAGAGCCCAAGGTAATGTTGAAATTGGCGTAAATCCTCGCATTCGCCGAATGTCGGAAACATGTCCACACGATGTCTCGATTTGTGCGGCTCAAAAGTGTATCGCGCATGTTGTTGCGCAGGCACATCTGTGTTGCAAGGATAGTACATATAAATGACAAGAGCGTAAAAAGGTGGAAAGGTAGTCAATTAGGTTATTCTTGGTAGGATTTAATGACGCGAATGCCTTAGTGGCCGTAGAGGGTCAAGGCCGATCAAGGTCCACGAGGTCATCAAGTGTCTGTGAAAGAATACGGGAGGATAGTTGTGATACGATGGGCCTGTAATGAACCACAGCGAAGGACTTCATTATTCGCAAGTTTCAGAAAAACAATAAAAATTGTGAGCCATTCCGCTCTGTGAAGGCTACGTGACCAGCGAAGCTGTTTAGCACACGACACAGAGGTGGAATATAATTTCGAACCGCAGCCGATCAGACACATGCAACCAAATCCGAAATGTCTGTCCAGAAAGTCACTTCTTTTACTTAGCATAATCTCCTTTAAGATTTTTCATTTGAGCAGCAACCGCATTTTTGCCGCTACATGCGTCGCCCTGTCTGGCTTGCCGAATGCGCTCGGCGCTTCGTGCACCGTCCTAATTGGTGTTTGCCGCCCGTGTGTTCGCTTCTTCCTTTTTAGTGGACGAGTAGTAGAGTTTGCCAGATTCATGTGGCACATACGTTTCTGCGGCAACATGTTTTACCGAAATACGTTTCGGATCGCTAACAGACGGAGTGTCCTAACCACATACACCCTCGCTGTAAGAAGGGGAGTGTTGCAGCTCTCACCGCACTGCACGGTAGTACTGCAGCGAAGGAAACAAAAGAGGAAGAGGGCAATCGCTATTCACGGTGCCGTAACTACGGAGGAAAAGAACGCAAGGTTAACGGTCGCGGCAACTCTGGAGAGGCGTGGTTGGGGCCGTAGTATGGCGACAGCGTAGCAGCACGGGAAGAAGAAGCGAAGCAATATAGGAAATAGAAATAATCGCCAACTGCAATGACAGAGAAGAATAGAGGCGCAGGTGGCTTCTCCTCTCATCTCGCTTGTGCGACGGTGAAGCAGCCTGCTCTGCGAAGTCGGGCTGCGCGGTTTGTTGCCCGCCTACCGTGACCTCTCTCTCCTATATTTCGCCTCCTTTCAGCGGCAGTTTGGGTGGCGCCGGCGGCTTGAAGCGGGTCAGCAGGTTCGTCTGGCGCGGTGAAAAGAAACGTAAGCGCAGGAGAACAAAACAAGAAAGAAAAAAAGAAAAGAGAACTTCAGTGCCGCACGAGATGCGCTCCACGTGACACACCGCTGTATATTGAATGTCTCAAGGCGTCTAGTAAGCAGCAGTACGCCTCTACCTCCAGGTGCACGACGGAGGAACGGAACGTGTGTCTCCGGCACCACTAGCTGGGCCAAATCTAAACCTTTCTCACGATAGTTCGCGAATGCGGAGGTTCTTCCGTGGGCTCTGTAGCTATCGCGAACCACTTGTGACAGCTTTTACGAAGCCCTTAAAGATGTGCTTCTAATGGAGCAGCGTAAGAACAACATGGCCTACGTGAACACCTGTCACTAGTTGGACTAACGGCAAGGTGTTCTGTCGCGACATTGTGCAAGTGTGCGCCCTAGGCGATGCCGCGTCGTTCGAATCACTCCAAAGGTAACTCGTCTAGGATCTATCCGCCGTGATGATCTAGTGGTTATGGTGCTCGACTGCTGACCCGAAGGTCACGGGGTCGAATCCCAGCCGCGGCGGCTGCATTTCGATGGAGGTGAAATGCTAGGGCCCCTCCACTATGGCGTCCCTCATAATCATATCGTGGTTTTGGGACGTAGAACCCCAATGATTATTATCATCTAGGATCTCTCACACGTAAGAAAGGTGCGCAAGCGCACTCAAGACGATGCACTTGACTGCTTTAGTTTTTCAGTAACCTGCGTGCTGGATGCTTCCTCGGCGCTTCTTCCCAGGCTTTCGTCGCACTGCACGATATTGGCGTGGCAGTGTTGCGACGGGTCCTATAGGGTGGGCGGAGGAGAATGCGCGCCATTGACCTACTGGCTCCGGCGGGCACTCGCTCGCATCCGCAGCCAACCTGCTCGTCGTGCGAGACGACGGGCGACGTCGACTCCGCGCACGCACCGAAACGCGCGTGCCGCGGCACGGCCAAGGGCGAAGCCGTGGCTGTACTCGCTCCATGCTGGGCGGCGGCACGTGCGGTCTTGAGCGATCAGGTCGTCGACTTGCTCCGGCGACCCACCGACCGACCGAACGCGCCGCGCACGGCGCGGTATATGGCCGCGCCGCGATGTGAAAGTTGCGCAATCCGTTGTAGCGGTGGGTTAATTGCACGGTATCGTCTCTGGCGGATGCTCGTACGCGGCAATCGGGGCGCGCTGCGGCGTGTACCGTATTAATGTGCGTGAGACCCGCACTTGGTACAGTAATGGTGGTAGTGAAGATGCTGCAGCTGACGGGGGAGTTAGCCTGCCATACACAGCTGGCAGTTGTTCAACCCGAGCCTTTCCGACGTTGATTTATAGACTCGGTGCCTCACCAAGCCTTGATAGGTGCTGTGTATTGGAGGAAGGCAAGCAACATTTTTGTGAGCAAGCAGAGTGAGATATTTTTTTGGACGTAATGTATTCGGATTTAACCTACAATACTAGTTCAACGTCTTGAGGTTCCATGTTCGCTTACGTGACCTTCAGCATTTCTCTTTCTCTATACTGAACCAAAAGATATAACAGAAAGAAATATGGGATACTAGTCATGATATCTGTGTTATCATATCTCAGTGCTTCACTAAGCCTGCTGTTGTTGCTAGATCATTTTTTTTTCAAATAAAGAGAGAAACATCGTACTGCTTCTCCTGAGACCACCTTCCTATCACCGGCGATGAAGAACTATTAGATGAACTGCGATTCGGGCACCGCGGTGATGCAGTGGTTACGGTGCTCGGCCGCTGCCCCGAAATTCGTGAGTTCTATCCTGGCTACGGCGGCCGCATTTCGATGGAGGTGATGTGCTAGAGGCCCGTGTACTTATACTTGTGTGCACATTAAAGAACCCCACGACATGGCGCACTTTGGGCATAGCTGGCCGTTGCGCCATTAAACACACACATCATCACGTTAAAGAAGCCCCGCGGTGGCCGATATTTCCGAAGCCCTCCACTACCGTGCCTCATAATCTTATCGTGATTTTATCAAGTAAAACCCTAGGTATTACTTTATTGTTATTCCTATAGTTGAAATCGATGGTTTGACGAAGCATCGTCTGGTCGGGAAGGAGCATGAAGAAGAAACGAAATGAAATAACGCCGATCAAATGAAAGGTTTTATAAACATTAAAAAAGACGTTTCGGCTACCGTACGGTAGCCTTGTTCTTCTTCATATTCCTGTAGTTTCGTGGGAATTTGCGGAAATCGAGATAAACTCAGACAACAATGGTTTGGTTACATTTATCTCTATGTATCTTCGTGAGCGATCTCCAGAGCCGACTTGAGAGGTGGTAATTTTTTCACGTACATGAAGATAATGCTGCGCACACATCTGTTTGAAAAACAGCAGCGTTTTGACGAATTTAGAAGCACGCGCGTTCCCGAAATGAGAGCAGACCGTGTCAAAGTACCAACACTAAAATGCGTAGTCTTATCTTTGTACATCTTCCCCCAAATAAACGATCATTGACTATAATTTAACATTCAGAGGGACAGAGAGAAAAGTTAAGTGAAAGCGAGGGAGATCAACAAGAAGAAAATTAACCGGTTCGCTACCCTGCACTGAGAAAGAAGCAAGAGAGGACAGAAAGGTAAGAAAGGAAAGAATGAGAGAAAGGAGGAGGAGGAGGAGGAGGAGGAGGAGGAGGAGAAAAGGAAAAGGCGCAACTTCTGCAACCCTAATTGGGAGCGCGGCTCAGCGCCTGTAGGGGAAATGGGGAAAGGGAGATAAAGATGAGAAGAGGGAGGAGAAGGGTAAGAAATATAAAGGAAACCCACACGCTCACACTTTTAGCATTAAGGATGCCACAGTAACCTAATGGGTCACTGCGTGGCGCTGCTGACAAGCCTCCTTCGAGGAGTGAAAGCGCGAGCCTTACCCAGGCAATTATGATAATTCGGCGCGGTGGCGGCGCCGGAATATACCTCGCGAAGGTTGTGAGATGCTGCGGGCGAGTTCGTGTTTTTCGAACGCATTACATTTGCATACTGAAGAAGGCGCTTGTGTAGATACCGAGCCTCCCTGGCACAAGCTGCGGCAGCGGTAATTAATTGCGGACAATAACAACAACGCTTTCTCCTCCTTGGGTTGCGCAACTGTGGTGCTCAGTGTGCAGGAAGTACCGAGGGCCAGTCGATGCGTAGCCGCATTATTTTGTTGTTCAACTAGAAGATGTGCGATAAGGAAGATTTAAGTGGTGGTCCATATAAGCTTTCCTCCAAGGGTTCCTGCATGCATTAATCCTAAGGCCATAGGGGATCAGGCCTGGCCTGAAGGAACGGCAGATTCCTAGGTGGCCTTTTCTAGTTTTCTTTGTTTCACTATAGTTGGCCTCCACGACTAGAACTATGTTTCGCTTTACGTGTGTCTAAGTGACTAGTAACAGCTTGTGATTCTCCGCACTATTTTAGTAACACGAAGATCCGTAATTTGAATATTAAGTCGTAGCTATCGCCGCAGGTGTAGCTTTCGCAGCTACCGCACCGACCGAGTAAGTTTAATGAAAATACCCGCACGCTGTAGTGAATTCACTGTTTTTTTTTTCTTTTCTTCTTCTCTTCCCTACCTTCTCTCTTTCAATTCCCTTCCTATCCCGAATGCACAAGTTTTTGCTTATGGTGTAGTGCACTGCTTAACCCTGTAATTACCAGCTTAGCATCTGTGCTACGCTCATAATCTCGCACTTCAAATATCAGTCTTATGCACGAGCACAAGCACAACAAACCTGACGCATAGTCTACACTTGCGTTTCAGATAATCGATTGCAAGTTTTTCAGCTGAGATAGTTAAAAAAACCAATGGTTAAATAATAAATTAATATTATTATTGAGTTAAACATTTCATCGCCTTTTGTACAAAGGTACTTATGCGGACAGAAATAAGGATAACCAAATTGTTCTAATTGGAACTGATGCGTTTCGCAATAACACACCGTTACGATGCAATAAACTGGTGTCGTCGCAAGCTTTCTGGGCATACGCCTCTTGGCGCGGTCTGTGAAGGCCCACATGGCATCCAGAAGGGCGCACCTTGGAGTGGTTGATGGGAGTTACTCCTCCCAAGTGGTAATGACAGGAATGAAGGCTGTCGGAGCCTAAGGAGGGCAATCCCAGTATTCGTGTTGCATTGGTGCCCGTGACAGGGGCGGCGCGTGTACGTTGTTGGCGTGTACGCGAAATGAGACGGAAATAAACACCTTGGGGTCTTCTTGACAAAGCGAGGATGCCGTCCCATATCTGTCGACGCCCATGTGAGCGGCCCACTTCACTTCCTGCTATAGCACGCGGAAAGACCGCGGCAGAACATGTGGCAGCGTTTCATGACATGATAGTTTGAAACGGCAGTGTTCGAAGGCGAGGATGGAAAATTGGCTTCAGTGAGGTCAATACAGAAAAGTCAGAAAGCAATTAAGGTGTAAGTCAGGTAAAGTCAGGTGCGCTAGTCATTCATGTTGATACCGAATGAACGCGATATTGATCGCTTGCATACAGAGACACATTGCCAAAATTTCAACTCAAAACTGCAACAGTAATTCCACATTGGTTTTAAACTGAGCGCACACAGAGCCTTGGCGTCTCTGCGCTTCGAAGGAACTTCGAGTATTTAGCGCTATAGCAAAATTTACCATCCCGACAAAATGAAATGTAAAAATTAAAAGTAGCAATTCTTTGCTGGTACTTTATAAATCCAAGGAAGAGCGTTTCCCCCTCTCTTTCTTTTCATTTTTTCAGGACCTTGGTCGAAACAACGATCAGCATAGGCACACAATCAAAATCCATTTGCTGAAGTGTCGCATGGGATCGTGGTTTTGGGACGTTAAACCCCAGATATTATTAGAAGTGCCGCATGGCGCGAAGCACTGTAGGCCCTAGAAGAACAGAAAGTTGAGCGAGTTTGTACTGATCCATGAAGGTACTTGGAAGCGCAGAACACACAAAATACACAAGAAGAACTGGACAAGACGAGCGCTCTGAAAGAGCCCTGTGTACTAGAAATTAGGTTTAGAAGAACAGAAAGTCGGGCGAGTTTGTACTGATCCATGAAGGTACTTGCCTTGAGCGCTCGTCTTGTCCATTTCTTGTGTATTTTGTGTGTTCTGCGCTTCCAAGTACCTTCATGGACTGTAGGCCCTGCTTTCTTCATGACAAGGCGCGGATTGCGAGCGACATAAGCTAGAGAGAGGCAACAGAAGGCCATAATGATGAAAATTAGCAACTTCTCATGTTAGATATCTAAGTCAGATTTTCGACGAGTGTGAAGGTGCGTAAGAGAAATAAATGGGATCCACGTGCGAGCCAATCGCGATCCACACACGATGGACACATCAGTTGCCATTTTTCTCTTTACGCTTGTTTTTGTGGCGTACGCGCGAGCGGCCCGTGTCTCGCACGCTCGCGCGTGCGCAAGCACATACGTGTACGATGATGTATACCATGTTGACCTGATAGGAGCCTGCGCACGTTGGCCACGACGCACCCAGTAAGCAAAACTCCAACATGACCTTCCTCTTTCAAAGTTGCATGCAGTGTGTCCGAGCGCTTCGCTGTTAGTCTACTCCTTACGAAATGCCACTGAAAGGCTCACCCTTTACAAAGCGCTCAGACATATTTAATCATCGTCAGCAGCAAAAGCATAAACAAAGTGAACAGCTGCGTAGGTTCACGTGTTGCCTTACGGGCGCGTAGTGGGCTCTTCGCTGATTCGCAAAAGAAATAATTGTGGTGTAGTAGGCAATGCGCAAAGGTACTTGGTGTAGGACTTCTAGGATAGTTCAAAACGGCCAATGTTACGCGCACAGACGTGTGTTTGCTCCCGGCACGGTTGAGGCATCCACCGAGAACCGAAGATGTAGGCTAGCAATTGATCAGAAGGCGATGCACATGGGGCCCGATTACGCTATCGCGTTCTATCTTGAAGGCGAAGCTCAAGCGCCCTTCAAACTTTTCTTCGTCATCTGGAAATTAAACATCCGAGAAAGGGGCGTGGTTAGCATTTCCCAAACTGTCGGAATTATGTGCAAATGGCAGATGAAAACATACAGGGTGTCTATATAAACAGATAACGGTAAGTGCAATCAAGCATCGAGACGCGTGGTTAATTTTTAACAGCGATTTCACATGAGCACACGGCCGTACCCTGTAAAATATTGGCTGGGTCATATAGGCTGTGCCGCTTCACAATGGCTGTGAACAGCCACTGTGAAATATGGCGGGAACTGGTACCCCGTACCTTGATCGTTGCTCTGTGCCTATCTTCTGCGTTTATTCTCGCCCCTCCATACGGCTTTGGAAGGAGTGGACATCGCAATAATAATTAATAGTCGCTCAGGTTTTACGTGTCATAACCACGATATGATTATGAGGCACGCCGTAGTAGAAGGCTCCGGAAATTTCCACCACCTGGGGTTCTTTGCACCTAAATCTAAGTACACTAAAGTATGCGAGCCTGTAGCATTCCCGCCTCCATCTAAAATTGAACCGCTGTGGCTGGGATTCGATCCCGCGACCTTCGGGTCAGCAGTCGAGCACCATATATCGATTACAAAACCACGCCGGGTCGTGAAAGACGGTCGTTATCTAATTAAGACAGTTCCTGAACCAATGCGAAATAATGACTGAGCATTGGTATACATATGGCTAATGTACGTTTCGTGATTTATTCAAAGAATGGTCTACCGCCCCGACCGGGATCGAGCCCGTGACCTTCTGGTCACCAGCAGAGTACCGTAACCACTGTGCGACCGAGGCGGCTGGACGTCGGAATAAATCTACGCGATTGTAAGTATGTGAGAATTTGCGAGTGGCGCTGAAGTTGAGGCCTTTGGGCCCCGTTTCTGTTCCTTAGGCGCAGCGCACCTTCTTCACTGCGTCCAATTGCGCCAGGCGAGTCGACGTTCGTGGCTCGTAAAGAAGGCGCGGCCAACGAAGGTGTAAGTGGAAGTGCCACGCGTAGGAGCCGATATTTCGACTGCGAAATGTCGCACTGACGAAACGTGTTTATCCAGCGGCTACGAGCAGGAAACGAAGGATGCAGCACACTCGTCCGGAGAAACAAAATACCGGGCGTCGTTCTAAGCCATCGACTGCATAGCATACTCAATGCCACGGACCCGTCGCCACGCCGCTAATCGGCTAACGAATTACCAGGCCCGGAGAAGCCCGAGGCTGCAGCGTGCGTCTTACCTACACGTCGCATGCTCGCACGTGTAATGCTGTGACTACCTTTTCGCAGGCTGTGACGGTCAGGGGAGAGAGTTGCAGAGGAAAAAGAAACTCGCAATGATTACCTTGCTGTCCGTCCGACACCGCCATGGCGAGGCCCATTTAGCACTTCTCGGTTTTCCTATCGGAAAATTTGTTTCCCTATGGACATAGGCGCGCACGCAGGGTTCTCCGTTAGAGGAAGCAAAGCTACAGCGCAGCGCACCCCCCCCCCCCCCCCCCCCCCCGCCTCTGACGTGTGTATCCGGTCTCAAGTAAACTACACACTTTCAGATCAGTCCCCCCCCCCCCTTCCACTCCCACCTAGACGAGGCCGAAGGAAAACGCGCTTCGTAATGGATATACAAAAATAAAAACGAAGCAATGACGTGCTTCTTATTAACGCCTGTCTTTGGTCCCCGGCTTTCCAGTGGTAAAGGTGGGAAGCAAATTGCTCTTGGAATGCAACATCAGAGTTACTCGGTAGCCATTTCGTAAAAAAAATATCATGGTTTCACCGCAAGGGTGAAGCAATGGATTCGATAGCAACAAATTGTAATGTTATATGAAGTACGGCTGGCAGCTAACTTTTTTGGATCTGGTCTCGCGTAACTCTACAAAATGCTGGTGTAAGAAAATACGGTCGCTCCATTGGTTTTCATGCAGTCTCTTCGCTTGAAGAGCACAGCGTGTAGCAGGGTGAAGCAATGGATTCGATAGCAACAAATTGTAATGTTATTGAAGTAAGGTAGGCAGCTAACTTTTTTGGATCCGGTCTCGCGTAACTCTGCAAAATGCTGGTGTGAAAGGATACGGTCGCTCCAGGGAGAGAAGCGGATTTCGTGCAGCCTCTTTGCGTTGAGAGCACATCACGTAACGCCTAGTGAGGCTTTGAGGCGCCACTGATAGCCACCTAGCGGGCGCCGGCGACAGTATGTGCGGGAATCCGAGCGGACGATAACGCTTTGCAGAGCTTTGCTGTGAGGTGATAGATGAAGCTCGCGGCTGCGACTTACCCTTCGATCGTGTGCCAGACAACTAATTCCGCACTGGCAGCGGCAGGAAAGGCGCGGGCCTCTACGAAAGCGGACTTGTGCACGGTGTTTTCTACAAACGAGTGCTTAACTAAGCGTGCGTCGCCGATTTCAAACAATGGCATTTAAAAGGCGCCGAAAGCCCACTCTTTACCCTCTCCGCAGAAGACGCCGCGTAGACAGCCTAACGCCCGCGCAAGATCGGGAGAATTCGAGATATCAAAGCGGCGCCGTCCGATTCCACAGACGAATCTGTGAGGAGGATCTAGCCCTTTCCCTAGCTTTCGCTGTGCTATGCACAGACGAATCATGTAGAAGCTTCTCGAGCCCAGGCGCGAGAAGCTTTGATTTGGGTTCCATAGGTGGTTCGCACAAGTGGAATTCTGTTGTGGCATACTTTTCTTCTTCTTCTGGCACGACGCACAAGGCACATCTACGTGAGCTTTTCACTCGACTGCGTGATTACGACCTTGTCATCAATGTAGAAAAGTGTCAGTTTGGAGTCTCGGAGATAGCATTCCTCGGACATCAGATCACTAAAGATGGCATCACTCCTCTACCTGACAAGGTTCAAGCTATCCTCGAGTACCCGCCTCCCACGTCCATACGTAGTCTGCGACGTTTTCTCGGACTCGTCAATTTTTATCGCCGCTTCATCCCTACATGCTCTACACTGCTGCAGCCTCTGGAAGCACTACTCTCGACTTCTCAAGCCGAGTCAGCCGCACTTCCCTGGGACACGGTCGCGGATCAAGCTTTTTCCGCCGTTAAGACCAAACTCGCCCAGGCCACCCTCCTGCATCACCCTTCACCAACTGCTCCCACTAGCCTCATGGTGGACGCTTCTTCAGAAGCAGTTGGAGCCGCTCTTCATCAATGGATCAATGGTGCATGGGCTCCAATTTCCTTCTTCTCCCGCAAGTTACGCGACACTGAGCGCCGATACAGTACTTTCGGACGGGAGCTCCTCGCAGCCTACCTTGCGGTGAAGCATTTCAGGTACTTCCTTGAAGGGCGACAATTTGCCATTCTTACCGACCACAAGCCACTTGTTTCGGCTTTACGTTCCTGCAGTGCCACGCACACTCCTAGAGAACTTCGGCACCTTGCTTTCATTGCCGAATTCACCACAGACATACGTTATGTAAAAGGCAGTTTTAACAGTGCAGCGGACGCTCTCAGTCGTATTACCATCAATGCCACGACAGGCACCACCGACCTTTCATTGTCTTCGCTCGCGGAGGCACAGGCATTAGACGATGAGCTTCCACGACTCCGATACTCTACTTCCCTCCGACTGGAACAAGTCAACTTTCCCGACGACGACGTTACGCTCTGGTGCGATGTTTCACACAACTGCACTCGTATCTATGTTCCTTCACAGCTGCGTCGTGCTGTTTTTGACACCCTCCACTCCATCTGCCATCCAGGCGTAAGAGCTACGCAACACCTGGTCACTGAACGCTATGTCTGGCCGCGCATACGCGCTAACATTCGTGACTGGGTTCGCACTTGCACAGCGTGTCAGCGTATCAAGGTACAACGGCACACCAAGCCTCCATGGGGAAAATTCCCTCTCCCTGATGCACGTTTCGACACCATTCATTTGGACATTGTCGGGCCTTTACCTCCATGTCGGGGAAATACGTATTTGCTTACGTGTATTGACAGGTACACTAGGTGGCCTGAAGCAGCTCCAATGCCTGACATCACGGCAGAAACAGTTGCTCGTACCTTTCTTGCTACCTGGATTAGCCGTTTCGGTGTACCATCAACGGTGACTACCGATCGAGGCAGACAATTTGAGTCAGCGCTTTTCACCTCTGTCACATCTCTGCTGGGTTGTGCGCGTATTCGCACAACTGCGTATCATCCAGCATCAAATGGCTTAGTGGAGAGACTCCACCGTCATCTAAAAGCAGCACTCGCCTCGCAGCCTCACGCCGAAGATTGGGTATCACACCTCCCTATCGTGCTTCTCGGCCTGCGTTCAACACTTCGGCCAGAACTTGCCTGCTCTGTAGCCGAGATGGTTTATGGCTGCACACTCCGTTTGCCTGGTGACCTCGTCAGCCCCGTTACTACGCAGAGTGTTTCGGATCCATCTTCTTTCGTCCAGCGTCTGCGGGTCTTCATGCAAAACTTGCGCCCATCACCAACTTCAGCTCATACTAAGAACGACGTTTTTCTGCCGGCAAACCTACAGACATCTTCACACGTTTTTGTTCGTGTCGATGCGTCTCGCCGTGCTCTTCAGCCTCGCTATGACGGTCCTTTCCCAGTCATCAAGCGTTCTGAACATCATTTTACAATCCTGCGTAATGGGCATGAAGACACAGTCAGCATTGAAAGGATCAAGCCGGCACCCATTCTGACAAGCTCAGTCTGACCATTTTTTTTTCTTCAAGTGCCCACGGCCACTTGTCTGCAGGGGGGGCCTATCTGTGGCATACTTTTCTTCTTCTTCTGGCACGACGCACTTGGGACATAAACTAGTAGTGGGTAGTCTGCTGTGGAGAAAAGAAGAAGTAGTTGGAACAATGGCGGAGATACAATAATAAACCGCGCTGTGTTTTCGGAACCGCGTTTCAGTGTGCTATACTGTAATGGCCGCGCCTTAACTTATAAGGCACATTGCTACTGGATTGCAGTTCAATATATTTAGAGGGATTGAGCTTGATTTCCTTACAAACAGGGGAGAGCAAGTTCAACTCATATAACTGATTCACTTTTAGAACATAGTGTTCTAGAAAGTACAAGCCTGTGTGGTCGTTGTATGAAAGGTTTTCGACATATCGTGTCGACGTTTTCTGCAATGTTGTTAACCCCACAAGGTTAGTTTTGGTTGTCGACTCCCAAATCAAAATACAGTAGTGAAGATGTGAATGAATTTGGGTCTAATATAACTGCCACTTTAAACATTTGGGAACAATGTTTCTAAGTTTGTGGAATACACCGAGGGACCTTGATATGTTGGCATGAATTTTATTGATATGCTGGGACCGATCCAAGTGTTCTTCAAAAAGACACCTAAAATCTTGTAGAAAGAGACACGTTCAATTGCATTGTTTTAAAATGTGAGCTGAAGTTCAGAATCATCAGGTTTGTTGCATGCCTTGAATACAATAATCTTTGTGGTACTAACATTGAAGCTTAGTTTATTTATATTCAACCATAATGATAACTCTTGTAACCATGTATTAGCTTCAACGTATATTATATCGAGGTGAATGCCAGAGAAGAACACACTAGTATCATCTGCATAAAGAACGATTTCAGGAGTTCTCGGGATGGCGATCATATCATTAATATAGATGATAAAGATTATCGGACCTAGAATAGACCCTTGTGGTACATCATATAATAAATGCTTCAGCTGTTATTGATAGCCATTTAAACATGTGTACTGCAGTCGACAAAAAAACAACTGCGAATTAGTTTTAGCGCAACTCTTCGAATACCATAAAACGGGAGCTTATGAAATAGGATATCATATTTAATGGAATCGAATGCTTTTCTGAAATCTAAGAAAAGTCTGACAGTGAATCGCTTTTCATGCATATTAAAAAGTGTTTTTTCCTTTACGCAAAGCAGTGCCATTTTCGTTGACTTCCCCTCGCGAAACCCGAACTGTTCTTTCACAAGAATCTGTCCACTGTCAAAGAATTTATACAGTTTATCTTTTATCAAATAATCCAGTAGTTTGGAAACAAACGATGGACAGATATAGGCCTACAATTATTAATGTTTTCATAGGGGCCACCTTTGTGCAAAACAACCACTCTTGCAATTTTCATACAATCTGGAAAAACACCCTGGTCTAAAGCATCATTACATATATGCTGTAGGGGTGCACTGATTAGATCGGCAATAGCGATAATTGGTTCGGCATTAATTTCACCTGCTCCTGCAGCAGTAGATTTATCTAAATTACTAAGGAATGTTAACACTTCATGCTCACTTTTTCTTTACAACTTTTTTTACAACTGGAGAGGCAATGTACCGATTAATTTCATGCTTTCTGTCTTGTTTGTGCGACGATTCTCCAGAAGATAGGAAGTGCTCATTAAATTTGTCTGCGAAAGCAGCGCCACTGTATTCGACATTATTAAGAGCTAATGCACTAGGAACATGACAAGTAGCCTTTCCCGTAAGATCATTAAGACGATTCCAGATTTTCTTTGTAAAGTTTGAGACTGCAGCAAATATATTCTTGTAATATTCATTCCGCGCTTTTTTAATATCAGATGTGCGTTAAGTTAAGCCACATTGCATTAACGCTCCCGATTTCGTATTCCAGGTCACACAGTGCACTCATCCTAAAGCTCGGACATCGCTTCCATTTGGTTAAAGTATTGGAGTATAAAAACGTAGCAGTGCATAAAAAATACATCGTATTGCAGTTCGAGGCTGTTTCTGGGAACATCCGATTGAATCTGAGGTCATAACACTGAGCACATTACGGCGTAAGCATGAAAGAATAATAAAATATAATTGGCAGCGTAGAGTGATCTAGTGACACCGCTCCGTTCCATGACGTAAAAATCAAGGTGACGATAATTGATTTCGAATGTCTCCCCCGACTGCTTGAATCATTATACTGGCGTAGCATGATCCTCACTTTATAGTTTTATAAGACATCGAATCTATGTACTTCATTCTACCACCAATGTGCTGCTGCGCTTCGCTTGAAAAGTCGCGTTGTGTTTCTAGGCTTATTTTATGTTCAATTCTTTTGGCATTCCTTGCGAAAACAACGCATAATAATTTGTCGCATTTCAGAACAGTGCCTGTTGAGGCAACAAAAGCTAAACAGAAAGACATCGAAATTTCTGGAACGGCATTTCTAAAATACGCACCAGATAGCTGCTGAAAGTCTTGGTGCTTAGACTGTGGAAAAACAAGGAGGCAAACATTGAAGCATGTGCCGTCATATACTGCCAGACGAACAGCACGTAACATTAAGTCCGATAATAAATATCTCTTGTTCCCCACGCCTCGTAATTTTCGCTGCGAGGGAGCAAAATCGTTCTCATCCTGTCTGCTTACATGACGTGTCCCTATACAAAAGACCGGTGTTTCGAAGATGTCGTATGCCACTCGCATTCTTCTCGTAAACGGCCACATTTCAGTCGGAATTGAAACGCAGAAAGTATTCGCGGAATGTCTACTCGCGTCAAGTGCCAAGGCTTCCGAAGGCGCCTTGAAACACACGTTCCGTGACCGCCCTTCCTTCGAGCAGCCTTAGCATCGCTTTGGGGCTGAGTTGTACGAGGAAACCTTTACACATCGAGTCCTAATACTTAAGGCGCCGTAGCACGTGTGGTGCATAAGGCACAGAACCACTGAAGCGTTATGTTTTATTATTGTTAATTTTAAAATAAGATGGCCTGCACTCTAAAGAAAAAAAGAGTATGTGTGACTCCTTTCCGGGAGTATTGACTTGCCACGTATATGACTCACGTTAACTCTCTTGTGGGTCACAGGACTCTCAGAAGAGTACAATGATCTCTAAAGAGAGTTGACGTGCCTCTTTAAGAGAGTCATATACGTGGCAAGTCAAGACTTCCCGAAAGGAGTCAAAGGACACTTTTTTTCTTAGAATGTGCTTGCGGCTGAACTATGAATACTTAATAAGGTGAGAAGGAGAGAGTGAGAAGGAAGGAAAGAGAAATGTTAACAATGCTTTGGCCAGTTTGCCACCCTATACGTGGGGAAGGGAAGAAGAAAGTGAGAGAGAAAGAGAGAGAGAAGGCACAAGTCTAGAAGGCACAAGCATGGTGCGGCGAAGTCAGTCGCCTTCAAGTAGTGCGGAAGTGTTTTCATGGCTGTCAGGGTTGATGAGCTGAGAAGCCAGGATACCCAAGATCTTTTCTTCTTAATGGGCCCATTATCATACTTAATCAAGGCATACTGAAGAACCTGGCGTTTTTTGTTAAGGCGGGAACAGTGATAGATGTTGAAGGTGATCGATGGTCTTTCCGCATTTGCACTTAGCTCACACGGGTGAATCAGCCATTCCAATGCGATAGCTGCATGGATATTTCAGAGTCTGTGGATGTGGTATGCGTCCGGTCATAAATTTTGCGTCTCGTTTGTTTTTCTGCACGCGTTTCTTCCTCACTTATAGCTCATAGGTAAGCAAAACGGACACAGTCTGGTTAACCTTCCAGCGTTTTCCTTATTGCATCTCTCTAGAGCTCTTCGTTCATATCCCTGATGGGAAGTCACGTACTGGTAAGTCTCGCATTGATGAGATCGCGAATCTCCCCAGCAAGAGTTGAGATGTGCGCGTCTTGTATAGGCACCCACGAGACCTCGCGCCTTCATTCGGACGGGCAAGGGTATCTTAAGGAAAGCTTGCGATATCGACAAAAAAAAAAAAAGCGCAGACGCAAACAAGCCGGACTCTTTAGTCACGCCACTTTAGAGCAACGCGCACGATCCGTCGAGGAAGGAAACACACTAGCAAATTTCTCGATCTTTTCCCAATATGCAATCGCTAATATATACAGGGCTGTGTGACCCGAAGGCCTAATCAACGAATGCGACACCGCATATGAGCGAGGCGCGTGCGCAGAACTAATGCCCGAAGGACGGCGCGAGCAGGCAGGCGTTCTTCGATCGTGTTGAGGTATGAACCGCCACACGCCTCTTTGGCTCACGGTGCGAACTCGCCTATAACAAGAAATTTAAACGAAGTCACCGTTTTTCCTCGTCGAAGTATATGCGTACACACAGCGCCAAGTGCAAGTGCTCGACAGCTGCTTGCTCAAACAACTTTAGAGCATATTTACTTCCTCTTGTGCCTACCTGATCAAGGAGGCACGAATCTTCAGCGCATGCGAGATTCATGGAGCAGTTGAAGGAAGTAACCCCAGCGGCAGAGCGTTGGGGCCAAGAAATGTGATCTTTAGACGCTGCAGGCGACACAGGGGCGTGTACGTGGCTCAAAAAAAAAGAAGAAAAAAAAAGAAGGAAACAAAGACAAACCAAGTGTCGGAAAGATTTTTGCACATTACCTGGCTAGTGCTCGAGCCAGCCGACGGATATTCGACGGATATTATGTAGTGCTACCTTCGCGGCTGATTGATAAAGTTTTTCGAGGACTATATTCGAGCGTTCTGGTCGTATTCTCCGTTGTCACGCTGTAGGTTATAGCATGCGGAGAAAGAGATAAGACACAAAATAGTCTCTGGCTTCAATACTTTAGGGGAGGCGAACAGTGTAATAGAAATATGAGAGGAATGTTTGTGTGCATAGCAGGTGGTTGGTATACTATGAGTAAGACAAGAGTACTCACAAATAGGTTGTCTAGTTGTCTCTCCTTCAAGCCTCGGCGCCGGTGACATCATCTTACGGACATGCGTAGAACTTCCGGTGTCTTCTTCTAATCCATTTGAAGCCTTCACACTCAGGTCAGTCAGTTCACCAGAAAGTTGCACAAACGAAAGTGCCAAGGCTTGGAGGAAAAGCTTCCGAGGCATCAAGACCACGGTGTGGCTCTGTCTAGAATTGTGGGCCTTTAACCAGGCAGTGCCCTGAGCCAGGCGGTGTTGCTTTGCTGACAATACGTACGAAGCTTAACATTTCAACTCGAGGGCCGAGCGAGCTAAACATTAAGAGGCACAATATTTAATGGAGAGCCTATACGAGCTACTGCTGAAACCGCACAATGTGCTTACTAATAATAATAATTGTTGGGATTTTACGTACCAAAACTACGATGAAGGCTCCGGAAATTTCGACCACCTGAGGTTCTTTAACGTGCAAATAAATCTATGGACACGGGCCTCTAGCATTTCACCTCCATCGAAATGCGGCCGCCGCGTTCGTAATTCGATCCCGAGACCTCCGGGTCAGGAGTCGAACACCATAACCAGTAGATTACTGCGGAGGGTTACGGAGGAATGTGACGCGATTTAAAAAAAAAGTTCGCTAACCCTCGAGGCACTTCACTAGCAGGTCACGTCGTCAGCGATCAGATCGCAGGATCGTCCTTTGATAGTGCAGAGGATGTGCACGTAATGATTACAGCTCCATTCAGGTTTCTCACACCGTCTTCGAGCCAACTCCGGTTCCTCTCGTTCAGTTAAGATAGAGCATATCGAAGTAGACGGTCCAGCATTCATTATTACACCTCACAAGTCGGCAACCTTGGGATATAAGATCATGCGCGTATAGTCGATCACCTTGGCTCTTATCCGCAAATGTCGTCGCCACGTCGACACATACGGGGCACGCGTGTTGACGGTCATGGTCGTGTGATCAAGATCGCTCGAACCCAAGGTGGCTGTGGCTTCAAGGATGCCGGTGTTAATTTAGCCGAACTTGGCGGCAGTCTCATAACGATGACCTCGCTTGAGGGAGCTTCTGATGCACATTCGTCAAGAGTCGAAGCATCGCACAGCCTGATAACAATAGAGGTATCAGAGGCTCGCCGGATCCTGGAGCACCATGACAGCTCTAGAACCTTTCGTAGTGCTGGCCAAGGATCGAAGTGGGCAAGCCACAAGTAGAGACATTCGCATTGCCTAGGGTAAACAACCGACTGCTGGCTGTACTGCTCGGCACTGCGTCTGGAGAACAGAGCTCAGCATCGAAGTGTTGTTGTTGTTGGTGTTGGTGGTGAGGCCACAGTACCAGGTCTTTGGTTCTTACATTGAACTAAACTAAGCGGTTCGCACCGGCGGTTCTGGTGGTTGTTGTTATGAGTCTCACAAGTGGCCAAAGCGAAAAGACGAGGCACTTCGTCGTTTTTGACGGAGGCAAGGGTCCTCTGATCCAGACTGATCGTCAGCTGCTGATGTTTCAGAGATCCCCACATCGCGCACTAGGCATGCTTTCTTCATTACACCGTGTTCTTGAAGCTGCGCATACGCACACAGCAAAGCGCACTTTATTTTCTGAGAATAGGATTCGCAACCGGATCTTTTATATACCGACGATAGCCGTATAACGGCGATGAAGACGTAAAAATATGTTGTTTCTCAACAGGTGCCGCCGGGAAGAAGAGTCAGGGAGCGTTAGACTATGTTGACAGAACCTTTATCAGTGCTCCCAGGAATAAATTGCCATCTCGAAATTTCGTCGCATACATCATCACTTCTCTTGTAGCTATATTTACCACCAGGAACGTTTCGTTCCTTGCTCATTGAATTTTTAATGTCGACCAACGCACGAGCATTTACAGCTATAACGTCTTGTTTGTTCTTCTGTGTACCCTTCGCATCAACGTCACGAAGAAAGAAATATCGAAGACACGTAGCGTATTTTATTGATTGTAACGGATTTCGTGACGGGAATATACTCTTTTCGATTGCGTAACAGCTAGACTTGATGACGAAGATCTGCCGTGCAGTAAGAAAAAGCTTTGGTGGAACAACAGCGGCGAGAAAGCAAAAAAAAAAATAATAAAAAGCATCGGAGAGAGCCGTGAGAAAGCGTGATAAGGCTGCTGGAAACAGCAGCCGGCCACTTCCAAGATTATGTTAGAGGTGAACGCAGAAGCAAGTTCGCAAACGCTGGCCCATTTCGCGTACGCTCTCCTCTCTTCATCTTTGCTTAGGCATGTTTGACTGTGGCGCAAAATACATTTCATGAAAATGGGAAAGAGAAGTGAACAAAGTGAACTGAAAGGGTCTGATTGTGTCTTCACGTTGTATTATTCAGAATTTACGTTGTATTCTTCAGAAATGCGCTTTCTCAATAACATGTTATCTTGATCATGTCGTTCCATGTCATACCACGTCATACGTTGGCTCTTTACGCGTGCGCGGAAGCTGTTTCTTTTTTTTTCCTGTACGTTTCTGGTAGTGTCATTATTGGCGCTTTTCTTCTCTTCTCTTCCCCATTTTCACGAAATATATTTTGCGCCACATTCAAACATGCCCAAGTAATCTAAGCACCAACTCGCCCAAAAAAAAAGAAGTCCCTTTCGCTCTTCATCTTTGTTTTTTTTTCTTGCTGATTAGCAGTTACAGAGCTCAAAATTGACCTTGCAGTGTTTGTCCGTCCATAGTTTCCGTCATGCTGACGCCGCCTTCGTGGGCAGGTCATGTCTTCACCTCCAGCGTAATCCGAGTCGTACGTCATTCAACCAAACGAAAAATTCGGAGGCGAACCTGATCCTTCGCGCAGGTGTGTGCTGGTGGCACTCGCACGTGGGCGTTCGTGCGCCATGGTGTACTCCACTTAAAATGTAAAACGCGATAGCGTTTTGGGCCCCGTACGCGTCGTCTTCTCATTCGCTTGTCATCTTTCGCTTCTCGGTGGATACCCAAGCGTGCCTTAAGGAAAGGAACATCTGCGCGCGTGACATTTGTCGCTGTAAACCCTCCCAGGGCGCGTAGCGAATACTGCAAGTACAGTTGCGAATTGCGCACTACGCCATTATTCACCATTTTACGAAGTAACGAAGTACCCACTACGCTTCTGTAACGCAATAGGTGTACCTAAGTAACAGCAAACTTTTTGATGCTGTGTCGTGTGATGATGGTGAGAAATTATCGCTGGGACATTTTAATGGGTGGGCAGCTTTTAACCACCTACTCGTTATGCAATTCACTAGGTGTGAGGCCTGGTGCGATTGCATTCTTTTGCCACGTAATATTACATCTGTTAACGCAACTCCTCCTCCTACATGAAGCCTGTATAGAGTTTTAATCCAGAGCGGTTTCAATGAGTGGCGTGCTCTGTGGTAGAGTACTTGACTGATACGCGGAATGCCTGGGTTCCATTTCTGTTTGAACCCTGATGTTTAATCTTTGCATCCATCGGGATTTTTCGATCACGGACAACGCCACCGACGCCGACACTGCATTTTCTGCGACACGGTATTTTTATCGCTGTCACGTTAAAAGGCACTTATGAATTCAATTTAACAATTCGGGCTCGGGTCTATAGACTATATATAGCCTCGACTGTTGACCCAAAGGTCGCGGGAACGAATCCCACCGCTTCGGCCGCATTTCGATGGAGGAGATATGCTTGAAGCCCGTGTACTTAGATTTAGCTGCACGTTAGAGAACTTCCTGCATGACAGGCAGATATACATTTCTACCAATGATGGCGAAAGCGATGTGTTCAACGTGAACAGAGGTGTACCCCAAGGAAGCGTTCTCAGTCCGCTTCTTTTCAACGCTGAAATGGCAGGTCTCCCAAAAGTGCTGCCAGAAGCCTTGAACATATCCATGTACGCAGACGACATATGCATATGGACGTCTCACAAATCTCTTGAAATCATCAAGCATCGTCTTCAACAAGCACTAAATGTAATAAGCGACTACCTCAAGGAGCGAGGCATGCAGATTTCTCACGCCAAATCTGTAGTTCTCCGTTCACGAGAAAGAAAGTGAAAAACTTGAAACTTTTTGTGGACGGCCAAAGAATCGATATCGCACAGAAGCATCGATTCCTTGGTGTTACTTTAGACAGCCAAATTAAATGTTATAGACAGCACCAGACAGCCAACTTAAATGTTTAGACAGCACCATAAATGTTATTCGTCGCCTCGCGGGGACAAAATGGAGCGGAACATCGGCGTCACTACTCCACGTCCATTGCGCTCTTATCCGACAGAAGATAGCATACTCCGCGCCAGTTCTCCATATCTCAGACGTCTCTACAGCGACTCCAACTGCTACAAGCACGAAGCTTGCGCGTATGTCTGGGGGTTCCACAGGTAACATCAAGTTCGCTGACATTAGCAGAGGCACGAGAACCCAACTTTAATGTGATTCGAAATGTGGAGACCTGTCGGCACCTCTTTCGCCTAGTCACACAACACCCTTTACATCCACTCATATCAAAAATTGAGAACCGTCCCGGAACGCAAATACGCCGTGTGTGCCAACAATACATTTCACGGCTTCCTGCGTCAACACATTGGCCACCGGACTTAAACTATCCGCCCTGGTTGCTAGTGCTACCAACTATTGAATCGTCAATAGAAGGACTTCGTAGTGAACATGACGTACCAGCCGTTGCCGCTCTGCAGTTGGCCTCATATCACCTGTCTGACAGGTACCAAGGCTACACTCACGTATACACTGATGGCTCCGTCAACAAAGAGACTGCGACATCAGCATTCATCATTCCGGAGTTACGTGAAAAATATGCATGTCGGCTGGGTCATCTTTCTTCTTCAACAACATCGGAGCTTGTAGCTATTTTGCTAGCCATCGGCTCTATTAAACTGTCAACGACGCCCAGAAGGTGGGTCGTAATCACGGATTCCCTGGCGGCTCTTGCGTGTGTGGAAAATGCCTCTTCAGGAAAAATAGATATACGTATAGTATACGCGATCTTGAAAGAGCTTTCAGAAGCTACGGAGTCAGGTCATCACGTGGCATTTCAGTGGGTTCCCAGTCACTGCGGAATCAAGGGAAATTAAATGGCAGATGAGTTGGCAAAAGCCGCTTATAATTACACACAAACCCACCTCATTCCTGCATCCCAATGTGATATAAACCGAATTTTACGAAGAACAAAACGTGAATTATGTTTATCCACCTGCTTCCCAGACAGCACAAAGGAATCGATCTTGTACGCTGTTGACCCTGACCTTGAGTGCCAATTAGACCCCCAGCTCCCAAGACGTATCGACACACTCATTCATCGCCTAAGACTCGGAACCGCTTACACAAAGCACTTCTTATTTCGGATTCATCGTGCATCATCGTCAACATGTTCGTGCGGCCACGACGACGAGGATGTGCATCATCTGTTGCTCGACTGTCCCAAGCACGACACGCATAGACAGCGACTCGAGCAGGAACTTCACATGCTGGACTCGGAGCGAACGTTTTTGTTAGCGGAAATACTAGGCCCATGGCCGACTAGGATAAACCGCAAAGCAATGAAAGTGCTCCAGTGTTTTTTTGAAGACACTAATATTTGCGCTACTGAGTTCTTGAACTTGTAGAACTGTGTATATATATATATATATATATATATATATATATATATATATATATATATATATATATATATATATATATATATATACAGTAATCATATAGTGGTTTTGGGGCGTAAAACCCCAACAGTTATTATATTATTATAGAATATGGCCGCGGATGACGCGGACGAAAAACGCGCATAAACGTATAGCGACAATGCATTTCTCAGATAACTCGTTTTAATGAGTTTCGTCACCGAGCTTGCGTAGCTGGAGAACAGGATCGGTGCTTCCCACGGTCCTTGCGCAACGCGCATCTCCTTAACCGCGAGGAAGCATTGCGTAACCCATGCGGAAAACCGGGCTCCGCGGCTACGATGAGTGACCGCGATCCAAATAGCGCTTCCAGCGAACGCGTTCTACTCCTCAACTAATTCACCTGCCTGCCGCTGTCCGTGTTGATCTTCCGTGGCAAACAACTTCGAGGCTTGCTGACGTCAGCCTTAACACACTCTACCACACACACAAAAAAAAAAGAAAGAAAGAAGTGAAGACGACTGGGTTACACTATATCGTAATTCCCTCATGCGCGCCGAATGACGTCACGAGGAGAGAGCATGAGCTGCTGCTGCATTTAGCCATGTTCCGGATGATAGTCCTGCCATTTGTGACGTCGCAGATTGCTGCGTTGTCGCGCGTCCGAAAGCGGCGACGTCGCGTTGAGTGCTCCTGGCACGCATCGCTCGTTCCCGCGGCTGTGCGTGCCACTTCTTCGACAATTACGAGAGTTGCTTAATATCTGGGCCACCAATTAGTAACTCTCTCTCCCACGTGCCCCCTATACCTTTGGTCGCTTAATTCGCGCTTGCGAAACGCAACCGAGGCTTTTCGTTAGAATGTGACGTTTGTCATCGGCCAATTAGTTTCGCTAATGCGTTTGACATCACAATTAAGTGTAATCTGCCATTGCAAACTGCGCTAACGTAAGAACTTGCGTGAAAATGGGCATTCCCCAGAAACTTCTCCCGCGTAGAATCTTTTTCCGATTCATCGCTATCTAATTTTAAGAACGCCCCGCCACGGTGGTCTAGTGGTTACGGCGCTCGACTACTGACCCGAAGGTCGCGGGATCGAATCCCGGCCGCGGCGGCTGCATTTTCGATGGAGGCGAAAATGTTTGAGGCCCGTGTACTTAGATTTAGGTGCACGTTAAAGAACCCCAGGTGGTCGAAATTTCCGGAGCCCTCCACTACGGCGTCTCTCATAATCATATCGTGGTTTTGGGACGTTAAACCCCAGATATTATTATTAATTTTAAGAACAGCGCCAACTTGAGAACTCTGTTGCTATACAGACATTCTCGAAATTTCGTTAACGTCAGAGTGTCTTTTTTTTCTGATTGGCTGGCGGGGAAGTGTCCGTCGTTCGTGATAGTGATCGGCGTGATTAAAAAGACTATTGTACAAATAGGCGGTACGGACCCCGATTCTGCATCCAAATCAACGTCATCGATTAGATCCATTACGCGACACAAAGCGTCAAAGCCATGAGGAGAGAAAAATTCCGTGCGCTACACGCATGTTTGTGCTTATAGTCACAAAACAGCGCTGACGCAGTCGTTTAATTTCGAAACGTCAGAGCGAGCGAAACTATCAAGTGTTTGTCGCTCTACTTCTCAGTGACCTGTTCTTTTTTTTTCTATTTTTCCGTATTTTTAGTCGTTGCCACCTTCCTTATTGATATAATCGCATCGGAAGAGAAATAAAAAAAGATTAAAAAATAAACTTGCATCCTTTTGTTGTTGACCATGCCTCCTTGTACAAGGTGTTTATGGACGCCCGAGGCCTCTCGTAGAAACCGTGCCAAGTTCACAGCTTTACCAGGTGAAGCGTGAGGCCTCGCTAAAGAAGGATAGAGAAAAAAAAGGGACGTAAAGAAAGCGAAAACAAAGAAAAGTTAAGCGTAGAGGCAGCAGCTGAGATCACGATAACGAGGTAATTCTTATGGAGTTATCTCTGTACCATCAATCACAAAAGATCACCGATTAATGAGACGCGTAGCGTCAACCTTCTGGCTGGTCTGCGAGACAAACAGCGAACCCAGAGAATTTCATTGAACGCAGTGAAAACGCTTCATTGACATTCCGTATGCTTATCAAGGGTGTAGTTGAGTTTGGTAACAGCAGCAACGCCCTCAAGGCTTTCTATACGCTGCTGCTATGACCGAGAAACTATCCGTAACGCAGTTATACTGGCCTTTTGATGCAGGTTTTATCGCTACGTCGTGCTTGTCATCGCGTTTTATTGGCGGAACGAAGCAGGTTGAGGGATTCTCCTCATTGACCTGTATGCACAAGTTTCATTCTGTGGTCCACAATGTGTCCGTAGAAAAACAAGTGCTGTAATAAAGAATGGTACTCGTAGAGAAAAGAAGGTGACGATGAGATTTTGAACGGGTCCTCTGTGTTCGAGTCTTTCGTTCGCGTCCTTAATATTGTCAATCTTCCTTCTGTCATCGTTTCGTTGTCATCGGAGTCATTGCACAGGTCGTCGTAACCGTGTTCAGAGGACATCAGGATCAACTGCGATTTCAACGTGACAGACAGTAGTTCTCCTGTTAGGACAGTCTCCGAACCAATGCGAAATGACTGAGCACTGGTATTGACAGCTTGCGCATGACGTCATGGAGGCACGTTCTTAACGTACTGTTGCTCCAACACTGCGGCTCAGAACACCCAATGCAAGAACACCCATGAGCTTAGGTTCAATAAAACTTGTTGCTCGTCGGGTTGGTTCATGATACTGAAGGATATAAAATGCTGTCGTGTTTGTCCAGTTGTGCGCATTTTATGTACCCTTCAAAAATCAGGTACAGGTGTACGTTAAAAAAAACATCTCCAGGAGGTAAAAAAAGACCTGGAATCCCCGTTACTTCGTGTATCGTAATCATATCGTGGCTATGGCACGTAAAACCCCAGAAATTGCTTTTTTTTTTCAATTTCACTGACAACCTGCGTTTCGACATTAAGAGCCGACCGGCGTCGAGCTTACATCGGTGGCACGAAACTAACGCTGCATGAAAATGCGGCGCAAAACCAGTTTCAACACGCAACATGATGACCACGTTGCGCTGAAAGCCCTTGGCCTCTCTTTTTCCCGTGCAGACCTTATTTTCTTTTCGTAGTGAAATAATTTAGCAAGCTTGCTGGATCAAATGTGTTAAGCTTGCGGCAGCATATAGTCGCTGAACTTAAAGAAAGAAAAGCCGACGAGACCAGCTTTTCAAGTTGTACGCGACGATCTTTCGCGTGTCTGCAGATAAGGCCACAGATTCGAGTTGTTTTGAGAGACGCGTGGAGAATGGTAAGAAAAAAATGCGCAAACGCATTTTGACGCGCCTCGCACAGTGTGGACGGCGAGCGCAAAAACATGTGACGTCATTGTAGTCACGTCCGCTGGTGGTATGCCGAAAGAATGCTCATAGAAAGAAGCTAAGAGGGAATGTTATCTATGAGAAGTGAGGCCATTGGCAGACTTCCTTGCATAACTGTTACGGGGAAAAAACTCCGAGGATAAAGGAGTAAAAAAGGAGAGTGCGTTTGGAGGTTGTAAACCGGTTGTTTTACCCTATGCTGGAGTAAAAAAAGGTAAAGTTTAGGAAAGCTAACAGTAGGAGAGATTGGATGAAAGAAATGGGATGTGATAACTTTAACGAGGGTAAAATAGTAAAAAAAATTAATGAGAGGAGTAAACAATGTATTAAGCGATTGTAAACACCGGCTGTCTACCATATGATGGAGTAAAAAAGGTGAAGTTTAGGAAAGCTAACCGTAGGAGAGTCTGGATAACAGAAATATGGTTGGAGACAAGTAAAATGGAAGCACAAGATATGCACGTAGAATTGGTAAGACCAGGATAAATTTTTACAATCGAGAGACAGCTCCCATCGGTTCGTCTAAGCGTGCACCGGATGTTCTGGCGGTCACCGTCTCCGAGGGTTTAAAAGCCGCACTTTTGAAGGAGTATGGAAGTCTCAAGCTACGACGGGCATAGGGATTTGTGCGAGATACACGATAGCTTCAATCAATCAATCAATCAATCAATCAATCAATCAATCAATCAATCAATCAATCAATCAATCAATCAATCAATCAATCAATCAATCAATCAATCAATCAATCAATCAATCAATCAATCAATCAATCAATCAATCAATTTTATTTCTCATCGAGAAATAAAAAAAGCTTGTTCAAAACATTATGCTATTTACAGTTTTTTCGTTTAACCATTGTTTTGGTGTTCATGAGATCACTCGGAATTTCAAATGCGAATCGAATTCGATTTCTAACCAAAATTAGATATTTGAAATGCTCAATTAAGGTTAGGAATGTGTGTTTACTAAGAGTACAAGAGTCCAGCTGCATGGTTGTGTAGTAGAAGGCCAGTTTGTGGTGTATATATATGTAGGAGTCTCACCAAACCTTTCCTATTTGACATATAAAATGTGAAATTAAGTGAATTAATTTAGCAAACGTGTGCAAGTGATTAGAAGTGATCGTTAAATGCATTAGGTGAATCGAATGGGAACTCAGAGAATTAAAGGTGAATTAAGTGAATAAAGATTAATAAAAAAGTTGTGAGAGCACAGGCTTTGGCGTCTGGTCTTCTTAGCGTTAGCTTAAGGGACACTCGCTTTTCTGCTGGCCGACGCTGATCTATTCCAGAGTATAACGAGACACTACAGCGAAAAGAAAGACCTAACGACGAGAGGGTGATTGTGTGGAGTCGTTTGATATGAGGAAGACCTACGCCACCCGTGAAACTACGCGTGAGCCGACGAATGACTCGGAGTCATTCGAAGTGCCCTGAGCAGGCAATGATTGCGACGTGTATAATAAAGAAACTGTCAGACGGCCCATCTACAATGGAGGAAACGCCTCCCTGTATACTAGAGGAAGACGTCGTACAAACGGTTTCGTGTTAGGCAAATGGTTCCACGGCAAATGGGGGGTCGGGATTGCACCTACGTAAGGATCAATTTCAGGTCGGTTGTGCGGCCAAGCCACTTTAACAAAGCCTATAGGGAAAGCGTTTTGTGCACCGTTTCTTTCCCGTTTGCTTGTTCGTTGCTACGTGCGATTTGCCTAAGTGAGGAGAAGTAGCGTGTACTGCCGATGATGACGACGTTTTCTACATACATTTAATAGCAATATACGAAACGCAACGCCACGCCTGAGCCTAGATACTTGCAGAGCGTGAAGTCGACCCAAAGAGCCCAAGAACGACACCTCAGAATCGCACCAGCAAATGAACAAAAGGAAGCTCGTAACTCTGGACGGATTGACAACAGGGCCTGAGACTCATGCCAGTGAGCGCATGAGATTTCGCAAGAAATTTCTCATGAGCGCTAATTCATGCGATAGAGTGGATAACGTAACGGAATTCTCCATGTAGTCTTATATTCCGGACAGACACACAGGAACATGTCGAATTGTTTTTTCAGCACACAGGGACAATCTCTTTGTCATGCTTTCAACAAGTTAGACGACCAGCCTCTATCAGAAGAAAGACTACTACGCCATCGTCCTGACATAACGTCGCAGATGAAGGCCTTACAAGCGTTACTGTCAGAACGCCTCTGGGTGGAACGCTCTCGCGTGTGTGTTTGTGATTGTTTTTTTTTTATTAAATGTGTTTAAGGAGAGGTTGGTGCCTATACATGGCTCCGGCTACTCCTCTTCCCTTACTTATTAATTAGCGTCACGAACTTATAAATAAAAGTACACTCACTCACGGCAATGTCCATTTAAAAGGAATGTTCATACGTCATGCATAATGTCCACGTGATGACAACAATGTCCACACACAAGACCCACAAGAATCGTTTGCACTTTGCCGAAGAGTTCAACCCACTTCCCTATTATTTATTTTTTCTCTCTCTCTTTCAACCCCTATTCCCCAACCCCAGTGCAGGGTAGCATACCAGATTCTACCTTCTGGTTAACCTCCCTGCCTTCCTTTTCTCTTCCTCTCTCTTCTCTCTCTTCTCCACATAGTAGTCACTGATAAGTTTTCTATGAATTGCACAACTCAAAGTTTATGGAAGTTCTGAACACAGGCGAGGAGACCTCTTAAAGTATATTATTTGTTGGGGTCTTGCGTCTCAAAGCCACGATACGATTATGAAGGACGCCGTAGCGGAGGGCTCCGGAAATTTCGACCACCGCGTGTTCTTTAAGGTGCACCTAAATCTAAGCACACGGGCATCTAGCTTTTCGTCTCCAACGAAATGCGGCCGCCGCGGCCAGGATTCGATCCCGCGACCTTCGAGTTAGCCGTCGAGCACCATAAACACTAGATCACAGTGGCGGATAGAAGGGCTTTTAAAGACCACTTGTAATTGGTGTCAGGTTCATTACCGGACCAGTTATGGACCAGGTGCTTCAGAGGAAAGAACACACAACACATACGTCGATTAAAGCATAGCACTTGAAGTATGGAGTTGGTATACGCACACGCGCATAGGAAATTCTGTGACACACACCGTGTTAATGTGCTGAAAACTGGGCGAATTTGTAGGAGTTCATAATGCAACGGCAGCGCGCGCACGATACACGAGGACTTGCAATTCAGCTCATTGTGTGACCTCGTTTATTAAGGCGAAAGCCTTAGATGCCTCATTAAACTCGAAAATTGACTGGCGTCCCACGTCGGCGTCCCCCGTCAGCGTCGTCAACACAAGTGATGCAAAAAATCATCATCACGTGATGACGTCATCACGTGATGACGTCATCACAGAAAGCCATAAATTTCGTCCTTATCATGACGTCACTGTGACGTCACATGGTGACGTCGTCACATCACATCCTTGCTTGGTCAAAGGTGGGACAATCACGGAGGCAGTGCAAAGCCACGTTAGGTGTAGAAAGCTTTCAGAAGGTGGCGAGGCAGGATAACCCATCGTCTGAGAAGAAAAAGAAGATGGCTTTCGCCTTCGAGTCGTCTTAAGTGAATTCATGAGGGACCCTGTGAGTTTTTTTGTTTTTGTTTTAGGTGCCATTTCATAATAAACATGCACCCTCCTTGCAGTTGCACCGAATGATCGGTTATCTATATTTCTCTGCGTTTCATACTGCATGTACCTGCAAACGTCCACGTTATTTTGACATCGTTTCAGTCATATCGATTATCGGTATCATGCCTGGCATATACAGCGAAAGTGTCATCTTCGGCTTTCATCAGCTACTTTAGGCGTCTTCTATTGGAGACGCAAAATGTCACACGGTCCCTTATATGCATTCGCCTGAGACAACTCGAAGGCGAAAGCCATCTTCCTTTTATTCTCAGTTAATTGAGCTGATCCCCCCCCCCCCCAAAAAAAAAAGAAAAAGCTTTTTGCACCTGACATCAGTCAGTCAGTGTGTTTATTTTTCACCAAAACAGATACAATGGCAAAAAATGGGGAGATGGCAAAAAAAAAATAAGAAAGAAGCCGCAGTTACTGCAGCTTGACTACGCACCGTCCACCCTGCGGCAGCGATGACAGAGTAAAAACAAAATACAGAGATGCAAAACAATATAATAAAGCAAGTAATAATACAAGCAAAAGGCGAAATAAATGACAGGCCAAGATATACAAACAAAAAAGAATATTTCATAAACACATGAACACAATAAACCGTAGAGGATGGTTTGCGGTGCCTCCGGGATCTGCCCACCTTTGACCAAGCGACGATGTCACGTGATGACGTCACCATGTGGCGTCAAAGTTACGTCACAAACTTTGGTGATATGTGACGTCATTATGACGTCATCGCATAATGATTTTTTTTTTTTTGCATCAGTTCGTGCGTGACGCCGCCGCCGACGGTCACTTTTCGCGTTTGATGAGGCATCTAAAGTTTCGCCTTAAACATACGAAAGGTGTCACAGTGTAAGACGGACTGGTTGGTTGGTTTCTGAATTTTCAGTTCGTTCTACTAGTACAAGTTCGAGCAAGACGTAAAGATGAAGCAGACATTGACGCACCACCACGTGTGCTGGTTTCTGTGTTGTGGGCGTTTTCTGTTTGTGTCCCGTTCGACATTGCGCCGGTGACACGAATAAAGAATCTGAGGTACGGTACTCAGGTTCGTCCACTCGCTTGCGAAACCCCTGATTAATATTTACTTCGCAATAGCGTCAACGCTTTCGTTTTCGTTTATTGGAAAAAGGTGATTAATACGACACTTCACGGATATATGTTTATTAGTGAAACTTTGATCTGGCGGGCTCACATTCCAAGTTTTGAGCTGCGATGGGCACTTGAATACTAATCAGAGGCTCCTCGTATAAATGTGGACAGTCTTCTACTTACCCTGTTTTCTACAGATGCTTACTGCTGTGCGAGAATATCAGTGCGCCATTTTATAATTTATTTTTTCGAGACACCGCAGTAATGTAGTATTCTGTGAGTGTCACACCACTAACACATGGCTCGCGTACTGAACACAAGTCACGCGTCGCATCGCCTGCACAGATGCACCGGTGCATCACTGAAAATGTTTCTCGTGAAGCAAATCCTTGGAGATATGTCACCGCAAAGATATCGGTGGCAAATACACAATTGTCGCGCACGCATAAGTCCGCATTAGGCATGTCAGGGAAGAAGGGTAGTCTGTTTCTTTAAAAATGCCAGTGAATATTTACAGACAGTTAATCAACATTATTTAGTTCAACCGTACGACAGTGCGTTACTATAATATTATAAAATCTACGTCATTATTGCTGACGCAATACTTTTGGTGCGTGCCAAGAAAACAGGACTTTTTTTTTATTGAGAGCGGTGGCGACGTCACGCTCAGATTACGTTAACGGGTCCTTGTGACGTCATACAACGTAGTAGCGTGCGGGTGCGGCTAGCTAATTTTTTATAAATAAAGAGTACTATATAGACAGAGTTGAGTTCTTGGGAACAACCAGAAACGAAATTTCAGCGTGGTGCAGACTACTATATACTGGCGAAAGTGCAACGGAACTCTTTTTTTTTTGCTTTGCTTACAGAGACCGCAATGTGGATGACGTCAACCAGTGATGTCATCACTTCCGTGTTTTCTAACGTGCTTTCCAACGGGAAATGAATTAAATGAGGAAGGCATCAAGGGCGCTTTTCTCCCCTTAATTAGTGCTTTCCTTTTTCTTTTCTCGACGAACAAACGTTGAGAGCGTTTCAATATGGTAATCTACCAGTCTGGCTTGATTTATTGTTGGCGCGCATACCTTCACTCGGAAACGGCAATGCGCGCCCTTTCACCCCAGCACGGTCGCGTAACTCTCTCCCCGTGCATTCGTTCAAGTGAAACATGACTTCCCACGGCCGCAGCCGAGTGATTAAAGGCGCCTTAATAACAACCTACACCGCCTCGCCTGCTTCAAAGGCCGCGGGGTGCAATGCGTCCCTTCTGGTCGTTGAAATCGCACGGCATAATGGCACCGGAAGTGCAAAGCTGCAGCGGCCGAAGGACGCGAGGCTCCCACCAGTGCAGCCGTGCACGCACGGCTCGCTTCTATTCGAAGGCGGAGCGAGTGGGCCCCTCGCCGTGGTCGCCATTACAACCGTTCACTTTCTCGTATCAGCTTGCGTTATATAGAGGTCGTTTCTGGACACCAGGGTAATGCGGCTTATAATGAATTTGCGAAAGCAGTGCGGCTGCAAGGACAGAGTCACGCTTGCGTGTTTCAGGAATAGAAAGAAAGAAAGAAAGAAAGAAAGAAAGAAAGAAAGAAAGAAAGAAAGAAGAAAAAGAAAAGAAAGAAAGAAAGAAGAAGAAAGAAAGAAAGAAAGAAAAGAAAGAAAGGAAAGAAAAGGAAAAAGAAAAGAAAGAAAGAAAGAAAGAAAGAAAGAAAGAAAGAAAGAAAGAAAGAAAGAAAGAAAGAAAGAAAGAAAGAAAGAAAGAAAGAAAGAAAGAAAGAAAGAAAGAAAGAAAGAAAATCTGGACGAATCTAGTCAAGCACTCGTGAAGAAGCACGCCAGAAAACCGGTTAAGTTCGAACTATTGTTTTGTGTTTCCAGGGGTGCTGTCGTGTTGGCCCCAACGCTACCGAGCACGCGTTGGAAAGGTCGTGCGTTGCGCCGGCACAGACGGAAAAATACCCGCTACGATCTCAGTTGACCCGCAAGCGCACCGAAAGCTCCCATTTCGATACGAAAGCCACGCCGGCCTCGCAGCCTGCTTCACTTAAAATTTCCTCGGAAAGACGTCGCCTTTGCAGCTTCTTCGTTTTTCTGTGTCTACTAAGCATAAAATGGTGGGTATCATTGAGCTTGCTCTTCGCTCACTTTAGAGGTGTTTAAGTGCGGCTCGATCGAAGATTCGACCCAATGAATAGGAGGAGGAGAAAAAAAGCTTTTATTGTGGTGAGCAGGCGCTTTGCTTTGTTTGGGCTTTTCCTTATTGCAGGAAATCATGGCCCTTTGATGACCACCCGTCTACCAACCTTAGGGCTGCACAGAAAATTAACAAAGGAATAATCAGTAATATGGAAGAGACGACATTCAGTAACACACCTGCTTGGAGGGAGAGAGAGAGAGAAACAACTTTAATAAAATAATATCGATGTCTCACGGTGCACTGCTGATCGCGATTAAGCCCGATGGGATCAAATTTTTCAGCAGTGATTGGCTCCCTTCAGCAGTTTGCTCAAATAAGCCAGTCACGATCAAGATGTTTGATCCGAATCAGCCCCGATCGCGACCAAATGTGTCCGTGTGACACCGGTATAAGTTACTCCCTGGTTACTGCGGGTGGAGCCCCTCGTCCAGGGCCCCACTGGCAATTGTGGCTCGCCGGGCCTGGTCAAGTGTTGCTTTTGGCTTCCCAAGTCCGGTTCGGACAGTCGCGCCTCTTACTACCAATTGATGAGTGATCATGAGTCTGTCCTTAATTAGCGGTGAGACCTGCTCGGAACATTATCACACGCAATCAGCAAGCAGACGGTTGACGGACATTGCAAATACTGCACGGACACACCCGACAGCCTACACCAAGTCGATGGACAGACAATCCAAAGACGCTACGAGAGGCGCAACCATCCGAACTAAGGCTTATACATCACAGAGAAATTGTCTGTCGGTTCCCGAAATGGCACGTACATACTACGCAGATCATCGACAATAATAATTATATTTGGGATTTCACGTGCCAAAACCACGATATCATAATGAGGCACGCCGTAGTGGATGGCTGCGGAAACTTCGGCCACCTGGTGTTCTTTAACGTGCACTGACATCTCACAGTACACGGGCCTCCAGCATTTCACCGCCATCGAAATGCGAACGCCGCGGCCGGGATCGAACCCGCGACTTTCGGGTGAGCAGCCTAGCACTGTAACCCCTGTATCTCCGCGGCGAACGTATCTGCGACAGGAGCCAGTCCATGGATAACAAAAAAAAGGAAATATCTTTATATCTTTCATGCGAGCGTACAATGTCAAACGCGAGACCGAGCTGAGCCATTCGCATCTACACTGACGCGCACTCGATTACAGAAATATATGCATATGAGAAGGAAGGAAGGAACAGGAGAGAAAGGAAAGGCAGGGATGTTAACCAGTCTAGAAGGACATGTATGCTACCCTACACTGGGGGAAGGGATGGGGGAGATATAAAGATAGAGAAAGGGAGAGAGAGAGAAGGAGAGCACGCACGCACAAGAATCCACTCGTACAGCTGTAGGCCATTATGCGAGCTGTTCGCAGAAAGAACTTCGAAGTCGATGAAAGTTCGGAATGCAACCACTTGGATGACGTTGCGCAGCCTTGAATCGCGCTGACGTGTTCGAGGCGGCTGCTGCCTTGGAAGGCCAGTCGGTGCTGCTTGGGTGGTCAGCGAAGCGTCCGAATTCCTTCGGAGCGCCGCCGTATGTACAGCTCATATGGAGTAAATGACCGTGAAGAGGTCTTAAAGTATACAGATTTTATGAGACGAAACATTTAAAGCTTATCTATCAGTGATTTAGAACACGCTATACGCTACAGAAGTGATTTCTTACGTCATAGCGGCATTTGTTAACCGCTCTTATTTTGCGTACCCACCTGAACACCTTTCTTTGCGTACCCACCGAACACCTGAACCGTGTAAACTACAATGTTTACGAGGTTGTTCTAACAGTATTCGATAGCGTGATTTTTACCATTCATGTAAACGTTCAATTTGTTTAGTTGCCTTTTTCAATACGGAGTAACTGTTTCGCCGTTGTTCGTTGCGGCGCAAACCTATGCTGACGTTGTTCGAGTCTTCTTTATACGTTTCGCCTGCCTATTGATATCCCTGTAATGCTGTTTTATTTTGTTTTGCTTGCTTAGAGCTGTAGAAGTGCGCGAGTTCCTTGACAGATTTTCCAGCATGGGATGGTGCACTTGGAGATCTCAGTGTTCTTACGAAACTCGAATTGATCAGACTTAATAGCATCACTGAGTATCAAATTCTAACGTAGTAGTACCCCAAAACTCGCTTTACAAATATTCCGCGTAGGGAAGGTTGTTATTGAGGAAGAAAACGACAGAGCATGCAGGATTTCTTTACACGGCAACAAGTAAAGGTAGTAGTGATGGCCGGTTAGTCACACATTGCAACATGTGCGGTTGTTTTGCGCGTCTTGATGAATGCTCCATTGTGCGTAGGCACTCTGACGAAACTGCTAGATTGATCATTGCATTCAAATATTCGTAGGCTTGGTCGACATTACGTTAGTACGCCGTCACTATTTTTGACAAAGAGAGAACTATTTTTCCACGATGCCGCTGTAACTGCGCATGTCTGTTTTTTTTCCCAAGTATAAATGTGTGTGATCAGGGTTCAAATAAATGATTGTTGAAATTGAGCGCCTTCGTCTTGTCCTGTCTTCATACGTATCTGCGCTAAACTCTTAGGATAGTAGAACTTCGCTTCCGCCATCTTGCATAAAAGAGAACCCCGTGCATGTTGCGCGCACACGAGAGCGTCACTTAGCGAAAGAAATCGCAAGTGTGTAAGATACGAGGCATAAAAACGTTATCTCGTCCAATGAGAGTGTGAAACGCCCTCCGCTATGCACGCACGAGCAGCTGTCGAGGCGTCACAATAATCGCGTTCTCAATTCCCAGTGGTGCTCGGTCTATTTTCTTTACATGTTTTCTTTTCTCCGACGCCTTCGAGCGTGCATGCAAACTCGCCGGTCTTATTTTCCGGCCTTTTTTTTTTTTCTCGCTCCCCTCTTTCGTTTACACTTCGTCTTGCTCACTTCTTCTCACTTCCTCTTTCCTTCTTAATTTGCGACTTTGCCATCCGGACTCTCCCGTCGCGATGCAACTTTGCTGTGCCGCATGCGGTTCAGTGTGGCCACACCCAACAGCATGCGGCAGTTAAGAATGCATATTCTTGTCTCACTAGAATGGCCAACAGTGCGGCATGTAACTTATGCGGTTGTGACGAGAAGAGTGAGCACATTATATGCCACTGCCCATCCTGCCAGACTCAACGACGTGGTCTAGAAGCCAAACTCCAGCGTCTTGATGCAAGACCGCTATTAGAAAACAAAATCCTGTGACCTTGGCCCATGGTTTCGTGCATGCACAAGCCCACGAGAGCCCTATTGTGGTACTTGAAGACGACCGGACTTCGCGAGCGTCTGTGAACTACCAGCGCGAGTTCGTGTTGTGTGTGTTCCCACTAACTGTTCATTTCTTCTTTTTCTTACTCTTGTTATTTCTTCTACCTTGTCGACCCAACCCCACGTGCAGGGTAGCCAACCGAGCCGCAGCTTGGTTTAACACCCCTGCCTTGCTCCTCCGTCTTTCCCTCTCTCTCTGTAGTTAGGCGTTCTAAACAGCGGAATTCCCACTGCATTTAGCCAAAGTTATAGCACTTACGGCAGTCTCGTACCTATGTTGCTCGTGCTTTTTTAGCAGCGGAGCTATTTAAGGTGGCCGTAAAAGCTTTGGTGTCCGCAGAAAACCACAGGTGGTCATGCGCCACCGGAAATGGGCAAGCCCCACTACCGAGTACATCAGGTGCGAGCGTTAAACGAAAACTCTGCTCAGAGAAGTGGAGCACGTGGAACAGGTGAAAGAGAGAGAGAGGGAGAGAAGTCGATAAAAAGAAAGAGAAAGAGAAAAATGGAGAGAAATAAAGAGAATAAAGTCATAAAAAGATGGAAAGATACAGAAAACATAGAAAGCTTTCTAGAGAAAGAAAGAAGCAGATACGAAAAAGAGATAGAAAAAACAGAGAGCGAGGTCGAAAGAGAAAGAAAGAGAGCAACAAAGAAAGAGAGAGAAATAAGCAGAGAGGGAAAGAGAGAGAGAGCGAAAAGGGAAGTAGAGAAATAAAGATAGAAAGAACGAGAAAGAGAAATTGGTAGAGAGAAAAAGAAAATAGAAAGAAGGAAATGCAGTGCAGCAGGTACAAAAAGCAGATACAAGGAACAGAGAAAGAGAACGAAAGAGAAGAAAGAAAGAAAGATAAAGAGAAACAAGAAAGGCCTCGCAGCTCCGCACTTCCTTCAGGCTTGGCGCCACTAGTGCGAAGCTGCCATAATTTATTTTATCTCGTGCCTTTCAGCCATTTATTTCTGTAGTTGAGGAAAAAGAAGCATCAACCACAACCTGGCTCTCTGACACGCCTAAATTGCGGGTGGAATTACATACGACACGAACTGTCTATAAACTGTACCACAGAGCGTAACTTATTCGGCCTCAACGACATAGAAATGCCCAACATAGAGTATATGGGTGAACGAATGAAATAAGGGTAAAGAAGGGTTAAGTGTAAGGTTTGAGGCAGAAGCGGTTTCGCATAGTGGCTGACGAAAGATTTATTGTGGAACGCTGAATATAGACTTATTGGATGTGAGTGTGCGACCCTTGACGGTTACCTCTTTCCGAAAGGGTGCGCTGCTCGACGTGACCAGGTCCATCGAGCTCTGCTGACTTTTACGAACCAAACTTGTCAGGCCATCCGTTGAAAGACGTTTCTTTTCGTTGCTTTTTGCTCTCCTATCTTCTTTTCTCTTTCGATCCTCCCAACTTCTCTTCCTTCCTCCCGAAAGAGTGGGCAGGCGTCGTGCCCCTCTAAGTGGCAGTTGTGAGCCTGCTCTCTCTTTATTTCCTCTGTGTCCCTGTGCATTTGTGTATGCACATCAAATAATAATAATAATAATAATATAATAATAATAATAATAATAATAATAATAATAATAATAATAATAATAATAATAATAATAATAATAATAATGCTGTATATAGATGATACTCCAGCGGATGGTGATCAGTGGTTTAACCTCAAAGTTGTTTTAATGTATTGAGCAGCGACTACAGCAACTCAGTGACGTCTCTTCTTGTACAAGACAAGACAAGACCACACAAGACAGATAGATAGATAGATAGATAGATAGATAGATAGATAGATAGATATATAGATAGATAGATAGATAGATAGATAGATAGATAGATAGATAGATAGATAGATAGATAGATAGATAGATAGATAGATAGATAGATAGATAGATAGATAGATAGATAGATAGATAGATAGATAGATAGATAGATAGATAACACTGGTGATATACTTGAAGAGGGCTGCGTCTGTACAGCAGGACTGGTTAGTATCGCGATACAAGAGTATCGCGATAGTATTTCAGAGATGCTTTTGAGTATCTGTACTTATGTATCGACTATCTCTCAAGAGGAAGGTATATAACAGCTGCATCTTACCGGTACTTACCTACGGAGCAGAAACCTGGAGACTTACAAAGAGGGTTCAACTTAAATTGAGGACGACGCAGCGAGCGATGGAAAGGAAAATGATAGGTGTAACCTTAAGAGACAGGAAGAGAGCAGAGTGGGTAAGGGAACAAACGGGGGTTAAGGACATCATAGTTGGAATCAAGAAGAAGAAATGGATATGGGCCGGGCACGTAGCACGTCGGCAGGATAACCGGTGGTCATTAAGGGTAACTGACTGGATCCCAAGAGATGGCAAACGCGTGAGGGGGGTAGATTAGGTGGGTAGATGAGATTAAGAAGTTTGCAGGTATAACGTGGCAGCAGAAAGCACAGGACCGGGTTGATTGGCGGAACATGGGAGAGGCCTTTGCCCTGCAGTGGGCGTAGACAGGCTGATGATGATGATGATTATGATGACTTATGTATCGAGATACATTAGCAAAATGTATTTGTATCTCAGTAGTGAAATACTTGTTCGGTGCATCGTTTGTATCGCGATACTATGCAGGACACGAGTATCTCGTTACATTTTTTTGTCGGAAACGTGTTTAGGCGTGTTTCCAAGGGGGGAATGACGGTTTTTTTTATTTCTTTTCGTGTCAAGACAAGCCATTATTACTAATTATGTACTTTGTAAAACCTCCCCCTTATGTAATACCTTAATGACGCTGAGGGTACTGTAATAAATAAAATTGAACTGAAAGTATCAATGCACTGCAACTTTATTTACAACATTATGCTGCACTTATAGATGTCTTTGCGTAGTATAAGAATCCTTGAAATAAAAAAAGTATTCCAGTAACTGCATTGCTTTATATGTATTCCAGAATACTTGAGTTGAATAAACTTTATTTGTCCAACGGTTGTTATTGTGCCCGGGGCTAGGCTGCCAGGGATCCACCATTCGAGGAACATTTTCCGAGGTCCTCGGCGACGGCCCTGGCCCGCTGGACGGCCCACTCCTGGTCTTCGGGGGCCTCGCCGAGAAGGGCGGTTTGCCGTCGCTCAGCAAGGCGCCCCGCTTCAGAGGGTCCTTCAGTTGTCCCCGTCCTTCCTCGTGGCCTATCTTCATTTCTCGCGCATTGCCAAAGTACATGGGCCACATCGGCCCGTCCGTGCTCGCACCACGGGCAGCCAGGCAACGGGCGCAGCCTGGTGATCCAGAATATTTTTTTCGTCTTATTGCGAAAGTATCTCCGAAATATCCCGTTACGTTAAAGGCAAATATATCTCAGTATCTGTATTTTAGGCTTCCAGTCCATGTATTTCGATATCTGTATTCCGAAATACTTTTCCGCGTATCTCTGCCCAGCCCCGCTGTATAGGAAAGGGGCGTCGCACTTGGGCAGGGGTTCCTCTCGTCGCGCCTGCGGATGACCCGGTGACCCGCTGACTGAGCCCAGCGCCGAAAGCGAGCGATGTGCGCAAGACGTTTGGCGCGAGCAGAGTGGGCCGATGTGGACCAGTTCTCGCATCCAAGCCATCTCCCTTTCTCCCTCCTGAACATCGCTGTGCTCAAGGGGGTTCACCTTATTTTATGTATTTCTTTTTTCCCAGCTCAAGCTGCTCGTCGGCTACACGTGCGTGCATTTGAGTGAGCACTTTGGAGTGACCCGACCATCCTTAATTGTTTATAGCCTCTTACGCACGCTGCCGCTGTGAAAAGAGAAAGTGTAGCGTAGGGGCGGTCAAAAACAGGGTCGTTGCCGTTTCGTATAGCTGTCCGTACTTCCCAGCACCGTTACGTAAAGTGCAATGGCCTCGCTTTAGCGAGGCATAAATAGCGGCGCAGTTTTTGAATGAAGTGTGTGCGGTCTTCATATACTTGTTAGCAGTGAAACGTAAAATGAAAAGTTGGCGTCGTGGTGTCTTCTGGCCGATGCCGAGACTCGTTTATGGCTAACGTTTTTCACCTTGCGGACTGCCGAAGGTGCCGTATTTACTCGATTCTAAAGGGCACCGGATAACAACGCGCGCCCGGATTTTCACAGCCAGGCATGCCCTCTTGGATTTGTTTGAAGAACAGCGTGTCGCAATGCCGATAACGATAGATTGTCATACTGAAGCTCCAACTTTTCTCACCACTCGAAAGAGCATTTTTACTATATTTTCTTTTGAAAAAAAAAGTGCACGTAATAAAAAAGTAAAATACACATTTGTTCAAAGTGTGCTTCTCAAAATGTTGGCAAGCCTATATAATCAATCAATCAATCAATCAATCAATCAATCAATCAATCAATCAATCAATCAATCAATCAATCAATCAATCAATCAATCAATCAATCAATCAATCAATCAATCAATCAATCAATCAATCAATCATCAATCAATCAAACGTTTATTTAACGTGCCCAGGAACAACCGTAAGGTCTTTGTACTGGCGCACGAAAAAAACAAACAAAACAAACAAACAAAGGCCAACATTCATAATAAAATATCAGGGATAAAAAAAGTTATAAAATTGCACATATACAGCTATGCGCAGGAAAAAAAAAAGGTCAACAGTGTACGAGGCTATGTAAGTACAGTGCAAAGCTCGGAGCAGAACAACGACTGGGAGCTGTGAAAAACATCGAGCTCCAAAAAGTAAGCATTGTAAAGACGTTGTATCCTGCCAATGGTCGAATGTTCACAGAGGCAGGCGGTTACACGAAAAGGTCTATTCTCTCTGGTCAGCTTACGTGGAATTCGGAAATTGAGACAGTTGAGCAGTACAGAGCAGGATATGATACCATGCACAAGCTTGTAAAGAAATAACAGATCAGCGCGATTTCGTCGGCAGCAAAGTGGTGGCAATGATAATAATCCAGCAGCGTTAGAACGAGATCCAGAGTCATTTCTAGCGAAACGATGATTGTAAATGCTTAGGAATTTTTTCTGGACTCGCTCAATGGCGTTGAGCTGCTCAGCATGCAAAGCGAGTCACCGAGCTTCCGCGGCGTGTCGGGCGCTCTGCAAAAGATGGACGACGTTCCTGACCGTGGCGGAGCTAAGCAAAAGACGCTGATCGAAGAAACAAGGAAATAGGACTTGTTCGGCAAGACAACTACGCCGAGACATTTTATTTTTTTGAGGAGCGCGCTTGCATGTTTTTGTTGTTAGCATGTTGCATCGGTGCCCCATTCTACGCCTCTCGATACTGCTCTAAGGACAGAGAGAGAAAGGGGGGGGGGGGAGAGAGGCAGGGAGGTTAACCAGAAGCAGAGATCCGCTATGCTACCCTACACCGGGGAAGGCAGAGCTGGAGAGATTCAGAGAGCGCGATAATGAAACGGGTAGCACGGGCACACGAACACAGGCGGTCACATAACTTGGCGCGCTTTCTTTCTTTATTAGCATGATTTACAGGAGACGTTTGTGCCTTAACTGGCGCCGGCTACTTTTCTTCCCATGACCAACAAAACCAAAAGCATCAAGAAACGTTGAAAACTTGGGAAAGCACAATAGACAGTCCACAAGACTTCCCAGGTTCCGCACACATGCAAATAAGTACACTGAGTTTATTCAAACAGCTCCATAACCCAGATGTCGTGCTTAAAAAAAAAAAGAAAGGTATGGAAACTCCGCATAGGCATGCGCAGGGTTCCTCATTAGGGGGAGCAAAGTTTCACCTCAGCGCTACCCTGCCCACTGAGAGCCTTAGGGTCAGAACACAATGCAAAGATAAGGAACTATACTCCCCGGCACCCCCCGTGCGCACGCCTATGTAACCCTAATATAAGTAGTTGGAAGGGATACCTTGCAGTGACTGTGTAGGCGTGACACGTATTCTGAGCACGGTAAGCATGCCTCGTTCGCAATTTACGGTAGATCAAAAACAGACAACACCACTCTCAAAAATATCATCCGATCCCATCATCCTTTCGCGAAAGCTACGCGTGACTCATTTTCTCGTCTGGTTGGAATAGAGCTTGCGGTAGTTTCACGCCTGTTGGGTGACACCAAATGCTCAGACCCCACGTTTCTGGGCGGCATATTACTAGTCTGTGCACACAATCGTAGTTCCTTATCGTAGCCCGAAATCAAATCGTAGGTATAGGTCCTCGTTTGTATACTGATCTCTTACTAAAACGCGGTCGCGTGCCACCGGAACATTATCGAACCTTCCCATCTAAGCAAAAGGAACGCTACTTCACGTAGCCATACGAGTGTTTACTATGTCAAATGCTTTTCATACTCACGCTGTTAATTTTTTACTGTGTCAGAAAGCACTCCCGGGGCGCTTTTCGTACGGAAGAGCAATGCTGGTGCCCCACGTGGCGCGATCCGTTGCCAACGGCTCCTGAGATATGGGTGAGAGAACCGGCTGGTTATCCAATATAACGGGGCCTGTTACGCTACTGGCACGTATACGCCCCGAATTCAGGTTCTTACGCAAGAACGAGGCTTCCTCATACCGAAATGTTTCAAGGCACTTATGCTGGGTGGTTCTCCAAGCCGGTTAAACGGCACCGCGGCAGTACATTACAAACAGCGACGCACGAGCGTGAGCCAAAAAAACGCGTGTGTATGTATCAAGAGTTCGCATCGCTGGTACGTAGCAAAGATGAAGACAATTCCAGAGGTCACGTGTAGGGTCAGAGTGCAATCGCTGAACGGAGGTCGATGAACCAATGAAAATGCTCGTGTAATTTTACGCAAAACCAACAGCTAGTCGCACAGCCATGCACAGTATAAACTGAATAACTGAACGTTAGCTTGACGGAGGTTTGCCAGTGTGTATATATATATATATATATATATATATATATATATATATATGTAGACACACACACTTCGGCGCGAAAGCCTTACACGGAAAATAAAACATGATTGCCAGCGTTGTCGCCCTCGTGCACGTCTTCTTTTTGTAAAAGGAAAAAAAAAACAGCGCGAAATGAGGCGTAGCATAAGCGAAGGAACACACAGGACGAGCGCTGACCTCCTTCGCATGTACTACGTCTTCATTCGAGCTGTTTTTCCCTTTTACAAATGTGTGACAGACTAGCCCAACGAACCGCACTTATGGTCTTCTTCTTGTTGGGTATAGTTTCCGCAATGTAGTTCCGATTACTGAGGGAGAGAGAGAGAGAGAGAAAGAAAGAGAGAGAGAGCGTGTTGTACTACCGTGCCCAACTGAGGAGCGGTAACTGGGGCTGCCTCATATCTGAAGATGCAGCGTGAAAAGAACTAAGGCAACACGAAGAAGACGAGACAGGACAGCGCTCGTCCTGCGTCCTCCACTTGGTGTTGTAGTTTTTTTTTCGCGCTCGATTTCCAACTATCCCACTTTTCTACCTTGCGAGTCGCGACAATCGCTGTTGCTTCTTTCTCCACTTCAAAAAGCGCAGGAGAGTGCTTTAGAGATAAAGAATAGCGGCGAGATCCGAAAAAGTTATCACTCTGCACGGACCTGGTTTGTGCAAGCCTGGGAAAACTATAAAGAAAGTTCAGATAGCTCTTTGTCCCAGGCCTGATTTCGATCCTGTTGGTATAGTGCCTTCGGTGATTGTAAAAATAGTTACTGCTCATTAAAGTCTCCCGCCCAATGCAGTGAGTCAGCAAACAAAAGAACACAGAAACGTGATTGCCAGCCACACGTGCAGGGGTTCCGCCCCGCTAGCTTCAGCCGTCTCTGTCTGTCTACCATGGCCTGCTTTTTTGTCCCGCTGACCGTGACCGGTCCAGCTCCGTTCTGGTCCGGTCTGGTTGTGCCACTGTGATTGGCGTCCCAGCGGAGCGCGTGATTGTGTACACGCAAGGACAAACAGAGCGTCTCCCAGTGAGGCACGGGTCGCTGTCGAACTCGCAGCGGAACTGGCGCCACGAACACAAAAGAGCCGCTTCTTATACAGAGAGATGGACAACGGGCATCTCTTGTCTGACAGGCAGGTCAAGGAAGGACGAGACTAGTGCTGACAGTAGGTCGCGTTTTGGCCCGTCTTTCTTTCTTTCTTTCTTTCTTTCTTTCTTTCTTTCTTTCTTTCTTTCTTTCTTTCTTTCTTTCTTTCTTTCTTTCTTTCTTTCTTTCTTTCTTTCTTTCTTTCTTTCTTTCTTTCTTGCTTTACATGATTTGTTTTCTTTTGTTTAACCAGCACAGGAGGTCCCCTTGCAGCCTAGAGCTTTGGGACCTCCTTCTGTATATTATTTTTCCTATGTATTATCTTTTTCGAATCAATAAAATCATTTCTTCTTCTTCTTCTTCTTCTTCTTTCTTTCTTTCTTTCTTTCTTTCTTTCTTTCTTTCTTTCTTTCTTTCTTTCTTTCTTTCTTTCTTTCTTTCTTTCTTTCTTTCTTTCTTTCTTTCTTTCTTTGTGCCCCTCCTTCTGACCGCTCGTTTAGTGTATTGTCCGAGACGTCATCCATAAACCTGCCCCGGAATTGCGTTCCGCTGCTGCGTCCGGCCTGCGCAGTTATACATGCATATATACGGTGTTCAACTACGCAAGGGGTGAGGCCTTCAACGCCGTTAAGGCTAGTTCATGTCGGCGACTGGCTAGTGGTCGCGGAATCTAGTTGGTAGCAAAGTGACAGGTGGTCGCTGTTGTAGAGAGGCGACTCTTTATTTTGGGTCAGTCGCCCGCTCATCATCGACTGCAGTCGCAAAGCTTATGAATCAATCAGATGAGCAGGAACAGGACGTCTGCTTGCTTTGCGAGGCCAATGGTGTTGAGAGCAGATGTCAACGGCACCAGTCGCGAGTCATTTCGAAGTAGCGACGGTGTGTGTCGCGTTAGCCAGTGTGAACATCGGTCGCCGTGAGTCGCTTCCTGGTTGCCATTCGCAACAGGTAGCCCGATCTTGGCTAATCGTTAGTGTGAATGGGTCCTTGCTACTTAGTGGTGGCGGCCACATCGTGCTGATATACGAGTCACACGAAGTGCCTGAATGAGTTTCTTACGTAAACCGCTCGAATAAATTCTATAGCGCTGTAGTGCCTATAGTTTCTGCAAGCACGGCAATTCAGCCGCACTAGATTTGTGTTTAGTACATGGACGTGCCTAAATTTCATCCTTCTGACTGCAAACGGCTAGCCGACTTCGAAAATTATTACTTTCACTAAAAGTATTGCCTTATAGATGCAATAATTTGAAGAGAATATGCATATGCGGATAGTCTTAACCATTTGAGCATTTGGAATTGCAGCGTCGCTTTTAAATCTAGGCTAGCAAAAGGGTACAATAAAGCGTATCAAATAAAGGCGCCAGAACGTCTGAAGTCATAATAAGGAAGATCAAACAAATCAGTGTACTAATAAATGTACTACATATTGCTCGATATCTATGGCACTTCATTTGCGACGCAGCTTGAGCTTGGAGCTGCGGCACCTTCTCGGCCCGTGACAAAGCAACGTTTGTGCGAGGCACAACACAACAGCGCTGTTGGTGTTTTTGAGGACTACTCGCCTTAACCAAGCTTTACGACACTCCCAAGGTGACGTCTACATTTTCTTTACTTTTTGCGTAACCCTGCCTAACCCAGCGGGGCGGAGTACAGTAATACAGGTATACTACGACAGAAAGGTGTCATCTGAATAAGTTCTTTTTCTTGTAGTCGAGACACGCTTCATTGAAACCGGTTCCGAAGTGGTCTGAGAAAGGCATTCCTATGGTTTGTGCGTGCTTAAATAAAAGGGGCATGGGTAACAAGCACAAAGCAACCATGAACCGACGAGGGCAAAAGGGTCTACGGATCCTATAGACGCAGTTGCTATTCCGTTCATGTATACGGCCCGTAAACGCGCGCCGTTAAGGCGTAGATCCCTCTAACGTGGAGGTCGGCAGGCGCGATTACAGACTACAATGTAGCTAGCTGTCGAGCTGCAAGCCATCTCTCACAACGGCCGAGGATAGCCGGGCTGCAAAGCGGGCGACCGTGCGCCTCTGAAGGCCGCGCTCTGCAGAGAGCTGTTCTAGCGGTCGACCTTAGCGGCTGCTCAGACGGGGCCCAGTTCGATGCCATAAAGTTGCGCAAGAGGTCGTGACCTTCGGAGACACGTTCGGTCCTTGCTGCGGCGGCTGCGCGTGGTTAAGCGCCGTCTGTCTTTCCCCGACCACATGGTTTCGTTTTGCTGTTTTTTTCGACGTACAACTCCTCCGGTGTCACATTTTCAAAGCACAGTGAACCATAGGTTTCTTACCATATTTACTAGAGGGAACTATAGCGCTGCGATCGTTCAGTCACCATGGAAATGATGGGTAGTACGTGGGTTTGCCTAGTCTTCGTGCTTGCGGCTTCGAACGCACTCGTGGCTTTGCTTATTGTTGTGTATTGGCTTTTCTTTCGGATAAAAGAATGTTTCGATGTGAACCTCGTGAGCTGATTTGAATTAGTCGGCCAATGGGGCGAAGTGGGACTGCTGAACTTTGTCCTTGCGACAAAGCGGATGCAGGTCACACTGGAGCCAAAATAACGAAGCTTATGCAATCACTAGTACTACCCATCATTCCCATGCCGCCTGAAGCGCCATACGTTGCAGCTCCCATAGACACTAGCGCCAGATTTCCCTCTAGTGTGTTAGTATGAAACTATATGCCGTGAATGACAGTATGCGCTAGCACGTTCAGGTTCTCACGTCATCAAGGGTGTACGCTCTATACACTCGGTTAAGATAGCAGTTATATAAATTTGGTTATTAACCATGATTCATTTGCAGTTTGATAAAGAGAACGAAGGAATGTTATCCGTTATGATTTTCTTGGGCTTCACTGGCACTTTTGCTTCGTAAGGTGTGTACGAAAACCTAAGCCGCTTAGTTCCGCAGATCATTCTCGCTGCGTATGCATGCATGCGCTGCACATAAATCATTAAAGCATAAAATGATTTTGCAAGTATAATGCGACATTATTGGTCACATTACAATAAATCTGTGCCTCATTCTCCTGCAGGCCAATCCTGGAATATCGTTCTGTTGAAATTTTCCGTGTGGCTGACCATCGTCTCTACACGACGTGGTGAAGCGATACGCCTAAAGAGATGACGCCAATAAGTATGTACATTCTCTTCTTTTATCGATGATCTGGGAAATATTGAACGCAGTTGATGATTATGCACTCCTCTGCGTACTGCTCTAGACTAAAACGCGATAATCCTGTATCCCTCTTGGGCTTATCTGCCTTTCCCTCCGCGCGCGTGTGCGCGTGTGTGTGTGTGATGTTGGTGTGCATGTGTATGTGTGCGTGTGTGCGCGCGCGGTTCGTTGCAAACTAGATTGGATGTGTTCTGTACGCCGCTAGACCACGACAGCTCCGAATGTGTGCCGTAACTGTCTTCACTAGGCTTCTCCCGAACCATCAAAACGGAAGGACAATCTGAGTGGTGGATCTGCTGTAAGCCACGTCTGTTGTTCTTTCACGCACAACAAGGCACACCATCACCACCGCAAACACTACTTTAATTATTCATGCCTGAGAAGCGCATCTGGTATTTGATCACCTTTTATATCATGTACCACCTATATGTTTTTTTTTCTTTTTCGCCATCCTCATACGTAAAGTAAAGGACGGCTTGTGCCAGCGATCTCTAATTTAGCCTTGTGCTATTCTGCTTGGTCCAACTTTGAAAACTCCAACTTCCTCATTTAATCGCACCACTTGATCCTCTGCCGTCCTCGGGTGTGCTTTGCTTCCCTTGTCCATGTATTCTGCAACTCTCACAGAGCAACGGTTATCTGCCATACGCGTTGCACGAAGTTTCGCTGGCCCTAAAAGAAAACAGGCCTAGCTTCCTTTTTTTTCACATTTAGAACGACGACGGCAATGACCACAACAACAACAGTAAGAAAAAGGATGCTGTCGGCTAAAGGCGGATCCAGCGTTACAAGATGTGACGGCAACTGCTCAGCCCTGGCGCCTCCTCAGCCTCCTTTCAGGAAACTTCAAGAAAATTGGACGTCATTTAAGAGCTCAGCGAAGACGGACAAACAGGGCGACGCGCATTGCGCGTCAGAATAGTATACAAGCCGGCGGCTTCTCTGCCGTCCCATGCACAGAGCCACGCCGGGCAGCCCATTTCCCGATTCAAAACACCGCAATGAGTGTGCCAATGCCTACTAATGACAGGCTATAGGCTTGCATCACTTAAAGAGCTTTAAGACTGTAGACTGCAGTGTCCACGCTGCAGCAACAACACTCGCGGCCACCAACAAATGCGGAGATGGTCACCAGCACACGCCGTTAAATGGCATAATACTTGTGGTCTATTTGATGACGCTTTGACGACGCTGGTAGAACAAATTTACAGGTGCTAAAGTGCCCTACTAATTATACTAACGGAAGCAACCTCGCCTTAATATTCGTCGACAATATCCAGACAAAGACGTTCGTAAACGAGGTCCTCTAAGAATATTAAAATGGTGTATGCCCACCAGAATGATCGCACTATTTCTTTATCTACAGTTAAGACAAGCGCGTAAAAAGGCTTTCTTGCCTGACGGCCTCAAGCAGCACTCCCCGCTTCTCATTCAATGTTTTATGTATCGAAAGATTCCTCAACATGCTCTTGAATAAATGTTTCGCTTTAGAAGTGCTTGTTCATTTATTAGCTTGTCGTAGCAAAAAATGTATAGCATCGGGCGTTTATAGGTACGCTGTAGGTCTTATAACTACGCTGCACATGTTAGTGTGCATTGCAGCGAAAGATTTGCACACTTACCGGTGCTAATATCAGACAACAAATGCAGCTTTGATGTCGTTGTTCTGATAGTGTTTCATCGTTACGGAAACACCCATATGCTCTAAGCGACTCCTCTTATGGCGTGGAATGCTGCCTCTGCATTAGCCTTTCTGGCGTTTAATAATCTTCAGAAGAATGACATGCGAATGCTTATCGACAATGAATAATCGCGACCCGCTACGTGCTCCGTCGCCAACGATTTCAGCTATCTGGAAGAAGAATGACACCTTTTCCTCCACGAGATTTCTAATTAACCGTTGTCTACCTGTACGTCAGTTCCACCCATGGTATGCACTATGTATGCTCTATGTTACCATTGGGTGCGTCTCTTTTCATTTGGAACCAATTATGTTCATATAATTGGACAATCAACTGTCGTCTTTTAATGACACGAGTCACAAACGTGACACTGTCCAGAACGTCCTCTCCAATTGCACTTACCGTCAAATGCACGTCAGTGCATTTGTGTATCTGAGTGCCACTCTCCCTCTATTTTTCTCTTTATATATCGCATTTTCTTAACCCAGTGCAGGGGTAGCAAACCAAATGCTTGTCCGGATTACCTTCTTACCGCTCCTAGTTTGCTTTCACCAAGTTCTTCTGTAGATCACCTTCCAGAATGGTTTGCTTCTTTTTTATTTCAATGGTTCTAACTGCTCCAACTGCTGGTTCCAGTGTTCCTCAGTTGTGCTATTAATGCGAATAACTACGCGACTTTATTTTATGTTTTGCTCGTCTCTGTCAACGACCGCTGTAATGCACACGCTCACTATACTATATGGCTCGTCAATGTCAACTGTAAAGATTAGAGGAGCCATCGCAACTGCGAGCGATCGTCTTTGTCCATTGTCTCGAGGACAGTCACGTAGAATGCGTTGCCCGCAGAGAGGAACGCAATACATGCGCAGATGAGTGCGAATGCGCCGTTGCGAAGTTATCCTTCCTCGTCGTCACCTTTCCTCTGAGGTTGTATGGCTAATGCCGAAATGGGCATCGTAATGCCATCAACGTCTTGAAACGAGAGGATGACCCTGGCTGTCAACTGAGATGACCCTCGCGCACTTGTATGGTTCATGTCCCAGCACAATGTCAGCATCGATGGCCTACGCTGTGTACGCTACAGTTCCTTTTACGATAATGACTGTACTTTTTGCGCCAGCTGTTCCTCTATTGCTTATGTCTTTCGTTCTTCTCGATCGCCGTTTCTTTTTTCCTTTACGTCAGGTGTTCACCTCGACAATTTACTGCGAGCATTATGGCACCTTCCGGCGCCTGTAACAGGTATAGGCAACGTTTGAGCACTAATAGAGGAAAAGTATGGCGGACGTGTTTATGACGCGTTGAATGGTGTGATGAGGTATGCCTGTAAACAAAAAGAACGGAGTGCACGGGGAATTACTTTTTTTATTTATTTTATTTGATTCCCAGCGCATGATTGTCATGACGCAGGAGATGAAAGACGACATTATCGGTCATCTGACTAGGCTTATAGCTCCACTATTCATATTCATCACACAACGGCATTAGGAAAAAAAAAGTACAGTTATGTTTGTAAACAGCTAGGAAGTAGACTTATTCAGAATATAACAAAGCAAAAAAAAATAAATGTATATATAGCGACTGAAAGCAACAGAATTTATGTCTTCAAAATTAAGTAGGGATAGGAGTGATTTCTTACTGAAAATTACATGGCAGAATATTTGTTTATTAAGGACGGTATTCATGGGTGCGTATTTAGCAAAGCAAGGATTTGCCGTTTTAGTAGTTGCTCGCCATAGTAAGTTCTAACTTTTGGTTCCAGTGTCCCTCAGTTGTGCCAATAGTGAGAAGAGCTACACTACTTTGCATCTGCCGCAGTTGAACTAAGTGTACCCACTGCTCAAGGCCGGCGTAAATTTCACGTTAACGGTGAAATATAGTATTCCATTCAGCGCTTCGCCAGTGGCATTCTCGCCAAATCTTGAACTAACTGGCCGTAATTATACGAAGTGCGTTATTTCCCGATATATACACAATGTTGTCCGAAATTACGACATTTCTTCCTGCCTACAACTCTCGAACACGTACTTACATTCTCAGAATGGATGAAAAAATGCAACATTGGCAGAGACATGATTATAAACATTGGCTTGCTCAGGGGGGGAGGGGGGAGGGAGCCCCCCCCTAGTCACTTAGGAGGGGGGAGCAAAGTCTGCCACATACATTGACTTAATAGGGGGGGGCGCTGCGATGAACCTTCGCCCCCCCCCCTCCCCTGAAGGGGAACCCTGCTCACGCCTATGGATATCAAGGATAATCGGGGTGAAAACTACAAACGGAGATTGACACAGGGAGTGGATGGATGGATGGATGGATGGATGGACGGATGCTATGTGCATCTCCTTTATAACGCGGCGGTGACCAGTGCGCCATCAAGCTCTAAAAAAATTTGGAGGCCACCCTAATCCTTGACCTAACTGTCTCTGGAAAGGGCACTCGCACATCGAGGTTCGTGTGCTCTGGCGTATTCGCTGGGTTAACTTCGCGTTTCGTCTCACTGTCGCAGCGGATCACAGAGGCCACGTAGAAAGGAGCGCGTGGTTGAGATCTGCTCCGCCAGGTGCCGCAACGATCCCAGCAGCTCACAAGAAAACCGTCTGCTCTATCAATGAACTCATTCGATATATTTCAACCGTTTTCCTGACAGGTAGCTGGCCCTTATCTAAAGCAAATTTATGCTCCGGTATCATATGTATCCAATTACGACTTAACTTGAAACAGAGCCATCGCTTTATCTTTTTAAAAAACAAAAATTTTTAATATTCGGAAATCCGGATGTAAGTGCTCGACCGGAAGCGCTTGGAAAAGAAACAAGATTGTCAATCCTTGATCGTGTTACTTATAACTTTATCATTATTATCATTTAATTCGGCCTAATGCCTTCTCTACCTCAATTACATTCCTCCTGTAGAAAAAATTGCCCGCCATCCTGCCCTGCGAACGTGAGTGTCCAGCGAAGCTGTATCATCAATCACCACATATGCTGATTGGGGGGGGGGGGGGTATGTTTTATTATTACTTTAAAGTAATGGTAGTTATAATCGCACTGTGGTCGCTGTGGTATACCGTGATTGGTTCCGCGACAACTTTCAGCAAGACGAATTTGTTCCTTTCAAATAATAATAATCTTTCAAATGAATGATCTCAGTATTTATAATAAATAAATAAATAAATAAATAAATAAATAAATAAATAAATAAATAAATAAATAAATCTCTTTCTTCTCAGTCGACTGTATCGATCCCGCCCGAAAGCTTTTCGCATCCAACGTGGTTCTGCACTGCCTCCGGGATCGGAGGAATTAGAAGCTTTCTGCACCCGGCTCACGTGATTTTTTCAGTGCCTCCGTGATCGGCCCACCTTTGACCAAACGACGATTTCATTCGAAGGCGTCATCGTGTGACGTCACGGCATGTGACGTCATGGTGACGGCATGAATGGCGACCTGTGACATCATCATGACGTCATCACATGTTGATCTTTTGCATCACCCGTGCTAACGCCGCCGACGCCCACTTTTCGCGTTTCATGGGGCATCTAAGGCTTTCGCCTTAAAGAGAAACCTTTATAAATAAAAGGAAACGTTCGCTCCCGGAAGAGCAGCTTGGCGTATTCCATTTCTTTTTCGTGAGCGCAAACACGGCGGCAGAGAACGCTTGACGGACTATGAGCTACCTTTCTGTTCGTGCCAGCTTTCGTGAGAAGAAAGACGCCGCAATGGAGTTTTTCTTGCTCTCTTTGTTTTTCTGGGAAAGGGGGGGGGGATGCTCTCCTTGCTGTTTCTGGCTGTGGTGACATCGTTTGCACAGAGCCAGCTGCTACGTTGACTGACGACTCGCCGAGAAGAGCGGTGCTACGACAGAGCGAGCGGGCCGACATTTGTTCAAGGACGAGCGACGAACGAAGTGTCACGACGTTGATGGCGCCAGGTTGATGGAGAGCTGCGCCGACGACGACAGCCGAGAACGAAAGGACTCGACGTCGCCATCGGAGTCTTGCGTAAGAACACACGACGAATTAACCTCAACGTTGACTCGAGACACGTGATTACACCACGGCATTGCCTTTCGGTATAGCTTAGCAGGGAGAAAGTAAATTTATTCCGCTCATCAAAAGGCCGCCCCACGCAGTGGAATAAAAGAAACGTAATTGCAAGGTTTTAACCAAGAATCGGTTATGAGACCCGTCGTAGGTGGACGGCTCCGGAAATGTCGACCATTTAGTGTTGCTTAACGAGCCCTTACGTCACACAGTACACGGGCCTCTAACATTTAACCTCTATCAAAATGAAAACCGCCGTGGCCGGTATCGAACCTGCGACCTTCGGGTCAATAGCCAAACATCGTAACAACTGTACCACCTCGGCCACTGGTAGACCTGATTCCTCCTGGGCGTCTGTATCCATGTACACCATATTTCTCTATGTATCACTTAATCCAGCCTCTCAAAGAATGATCTCAGGAATGCCAGACACTCGCGAAATATCCGCGGTCCTTCCGGGAAGACTATCTGCTTTTCTTTTCTAAGTGCCGCTTCCCCTTGGCCGGCCGTCGTAGCTAAGGATAAGTCTAACATGTTCTGTTATGCATGGGTTGTTGCGGACAGAGAGGTTCAGAGCCCCTCGCCTACGCCATTTCTCTCTGTGTTGCACAAAGTGACGGTTAGCTGATGTATGCTCTTGTGAACAGCTATAATTTATGCACGTTTAAAAAAAAAAAAGATACGGACCCACTTTATGAGCCAATGGCAAAGTGTCACTCAACCAACCCAGCCAACGAACTTGCGGCCCCTGTGTACTTACGCACGTACGAACTCAGTCCTTTCTCCTTTGCCAAGGCGTTTCCGGTACTCCTGTGCGGCCACCGCTGCTAATAGGTTTTACGAAGCCACCGTTATGAGGAACCAATGGGCGTGGCTCTTATGTTCCACCTTCAGCTGCGATCACCACTTGGCTTCTAAGTGAACGGAATAGTGCGAAACGAGGACGGAACAAAAAATAAAAACAAACACCGTCGTTTCAGCGCGTGCCTTTACGCTTGACTGATTCCGCTGCAGCGTCGGATCCTGGCACGAAAGTCGAACGCGCTGAAGAAAAGAAAGGAAGATGCTGCTTCGGAGGGTACCTCAAGGTCGACGCTGCTGCGCCGAACTCCGCGACCGTGTAGAGCGCGCGGTTTTTCACAGCTGCTCGTGCACATCTTTTGTAGCTTCCGTGTTCCTTTTTAAAGACGATAGTCTTTCTTGGGGAACCTAAACGCCTAAATTTTGGTCTGTCTTTCTGTCTTTCTATTTGTCGGCACGTCCCTCGATTCAGCCACCCGGCCAAAGTTGAACCACTTGCTTACTGCCCACCCATCTTGAACTGGTATGGCTGTTCATACTAGTGAACGTTGTCGATCAAAAAGTAAATATTACGCATATCTGAGGCGTAACATCATTAGGTAAGTATTAGGTGGTGTGTTCGTTTAATAGAAAATACATAGATACGCAATTTTAAAGACCTTGATGGTATGCGTTTAACGTTGAGACAGTAACGCTGAAGCGATCAGCGGTTGTTGTTGTTGTTGACCTCTCGTCATGGCACATACCCAATGGAGGGGATCAGCGGTCCAAGCCGAGCAAGCGCGAGCGCCAACAACAACCGTCTTCGTCTTTTTCTTTCGCAGGCGTTCTTGTCTGCGCCCTACCATGTTACAAATCACTCCCCCGCGGAAAAGGAGCCATCCTGGCGACCTAAGGAACAGGTACAACTGGTGGGTCATAATGCGGCTTCAGTCGATCGACGTGAACAGTCTCGCGGCCGCGACGACGGCGGTCCGTAGATGATTGAACAGGCTCAATCATATAGTTAACTGGGGATGCTTGACGTAGGACGCGGTAGGGGCCTTCGTACTTAGGCAGTAGCTTTGTGGAAAGGCCAGGAGCGGAGGAGGGAACGCGAAGCCACACCAACGTTCCAGGCGAATACGACTGAGGAGGCAGGTTTTCGTCGTGACGGTCCTTCTGGCCCTACTCGCCCTACAATGTTACAACCCTAGTTTCTTAAGGTGCGCTGAAAATGCGACTGCGCTGAAACTTGTCTTCCTCCGTGCCCTCTGCACAAGCTCATGTTGTGTTTCGGTTTCGGTTCAGTATTGCATTGTACGAATGACAGGGGGCGCCGCTCTGGCATTCCTGTTAGTGTGCCTCGATGTGTGCACCCAAAACGCGCATCAAGGCACCCTAATTCCTGTTTTACCCAGGCGACGTGTAAGTAAGAGAGTTTGTGGAGAGTACTCGTTGAGTGCGGACGTTTCTTCTCCTTCGGCGCATCGCGCCAAACAGCCTGTTTGGGCTGGCCGGCGTCCCCACCGGTCGCGTTGGTCACCGCCGGTCTTCGCCTGCCGCTGCGCCGGGACTACCAGCCCGCAACACAGCACTCATGTTTCCCGACGTATTGCCAGATGGCATCCATATCTCACGCAGCGCCTCTTCTATCGTCTTTAGACGACATTTGCAGCGAAGCACGCAGATACACGGCCAATTTTTTGTTTAAGGCGAAAGCCTTAGATGCCTCGTCAAACGCGAAAATTGAGCGTCGGCGCCAACAGAAGTAATGCAAAAAATCATCATCACGTGATGTCGTCGCCATATGACGTGTTCACGACGCCACAAGTCGCCAAATTATTGACGTTATCTTGACGTCGCATGACGTCACACAACGTGACGTCACATTATGACGTCATAGCATGACATCGTCGCTTGGTCAAAGGTGCGCGCGCCAGTCACGGAAACAGCGCAAAAGAAGATGAGATGTAGAAAGCGTGCAATGCCTCAGATCCTGGAGGCAGGGCCACGCTAGGTGGAAAAAGCTTTCAGAAGGGGGGGGGGGGATAAATACATTGACGCAGAAGAAAAAGAAGATTGCTGTCGCCTTCGAGTCGTCTTCGGCGAATGCATAAGGAACCCTGCGGGTTTTTTTTTCTGGCGCTTTGCCCAGTCCTGCAGTATTTATTACTGACAAATGGCGGTATTGGTTGTAGTGATGTTGCCACAGTCGGGACCAGAATGGAAGAAGTGGCCGGCAGTCTCTCCGCCTAAGCCTCTCTTTTCACGTTGCTTAACTTCACCATGCATCTCCATCGATCCAGTTTCTCTCGGGAAACTCGAAAGAACGCGAGACACTGTGCACTATCCGCGGTTCTTCTATTACTCGAAACGGTCACGCCGCACTTTAGTTCTGTCACACATGCATCCTACGCACCAAAGAAACAGGGGGACTGTCAAATCAGTGTTGCCAGTCCACGAGTCAGAACCTTTAAGCCCCTGATTCACTACCAAGAAAACACAGTTTGGCAAGGACACAAGGCTACAGAGAGTTACGCTAAAGGTAACGCCTATCGGTTAACTTGCATAACGCAGCTGGAAGCCAGGGAAAAAAAAAAGCACGGTTTCTACCTCTTCACTTAGATTTGCATATATAGTAGCTGAGGAATTTAGTAGGGGTAAAAAAAACTGGTTATTACGTGAGCATGCGCAAAATGCTCCATGTTTGCGGACGGCGAACTCTTTCTAAGCTTTCAGCATGCAGCTTCGTTCTATGATTTGCTGTAACTGTAACGTTGTTCTCTATGGCGAGATATCAACGTGGTGGCTCAGCTTGGAAATTGTCCAGCTGAGCACGCGAAATCGCGGGTTTGATTTCCGGGTATAGGGGCGTCATACTGGCAAAGGGAAATGGTCATAAACAACTGTGTGCCGTGCTTCAGGTGTGGGTGGTGGTAAAAGGAAGTTCGGAGCCCTTGACAGTGGGCATCTCTCATGTATCATAAGTGCACATAACTTAGTACGCCCTCCACAATATCTAGCTCTGCTCAAGCTATAGGCGTTGAACCCTATGGCAGTTGTTGGTTTGCATGTGCGAAGGACTGTTTCTGATCGGTCGCTTTCTTGTCCCCTGGTCAGTAGTGCTATCCAAGGGCGTACTGCATACTTACACGCAACGATCTTCGAGAATTGCGTGCCTTTATCATCTTCCCTGCTTCGCAGACAAGACTACAAAATTACGTTGGTTACGTTGCGTGCTTCCCTGCTTCGCAAGGAAGAACGCAACGCATGCGGTAGGAACGGCAGAGAGCCGAACGGTGGTTTTAAAAACAAGTCTTCGGCGTGCAGGGATATACTGGTAGAACTAATGTCGTGTCGGTATCGGTTTCAGAAAGGGGGGGGGGGGAATCAATACATTGTCTCAGAAGAAAAAGAAGATGGCTTTGGCCTTCAAATCGTATTCGGCGAATGCACTTTAAGTATCGTGACCGAGAGTTGTTTGTCTGTGAACTCGACAAGGATTTTTACTTGAGTCATGTCAGCGGTTTCTAGCGGCATGTGTTACAGGAGTCGTAATTATGTTTATCTCATTTGTGCTCCTTTGGCAGTATAAGTCGGCCGTGAGAAAATCTCTGTTTGACGCGACGTAAGATCCTAGAGAAGCTTTCATGTGAAAGCAGTCATTGTGTGATTGTCACTGCTGTCACGTTGCTCTTGTCATGAGGCGCGAACCACTCGCCATTTTGGGTGGTACTTAGAAAAAGACATCTGTAATGTTTTTTTTTCTTGCTTCTTACGCCTTACTGGCGTCATCTTTAATGAACGCATCTAACGTTGTGGAGAATAATCATGACAGAAAAGGTAAGTATAGTTCACCCCACGTGTAGGCAGGAGGTCCTTCCTAACACTCTCCTTATAAGTCTATAAAAACTCACAGCGTCACTTATGTAATCACCTAAGACGACTCGACGGATAAAGCCATCTTCGTCTTCTTTTTCTTCTCAGTCTCGATGTATTGATCCTCCCATGCCCTCTTCCGAGAGCTCTCTGCACCTAACGTGGTTTTACACTGCTTCCAGGATCGGAGGCATTGCACGTTTTTGCACATCCCCGGTTTTTGCAGTGCCTCCGTGATCGGCCCACTTTTGACCAAGCGGCAAACGTCACAAATTTTGGTGATCAGTGAAGTCAGGATAACGTCATATGGTGACGTCATCCCGTGATGATTTTCGCGTCACTCGTGTTGACGCCGACGTCGCGGAACGTTGACGCCAACGGCCCATTTTTGCGTTCGATGAGGCATCTAAGGTTTTCGTCTTAAAAATGCATAACAGTAATGAATGAATGAATGTGACCTTTATTGAAATAAAAGGACGACTCTTGGTCGCTGTTGGGTATAAGGTGGGAAATGGGTTTGGGGATTAAAGGGTGATGAGCATCTTCACGTCACGTCCTCGCACGAATCAGTCGACCTCTCCTACACCACTCGAAACAGACTTGGAACTTACAGCAACCGAATATTGTCGCCAGCTTTATTACTGTTATCAAGTGGTGGGCTTGATAACAGTAATAAAGCTGGCGACAATATTCGGTTGCTGTAATTTCCAAGTCTTAATAAACCGATCAATCAAGGCATCTTACTCTGTGTTTGCAATATCGAGGCGCTTATATTTGCGTTAATACAGTATGTCTAGACCTTGGAGACTTGTACCGACGGCGGCCCAAAGGTAGACGGCGAGTAGCACGTCGATTCGGCGTCACCGCCGAAGAGTGGAGCACGTTTGACGGCGTGCTGCACTGGGCGGTGGTTGACTTGACATTGAGGAAAAAAACGTCTCTGCCCTCTTGCTCCCCGAGGAGGAAGGGAGGGTGGACGTGTTGTATAAGCGATGCGAAATGTGCCACGCTGTCGTCGTCGCCGCCGCACGTGCGCAGCGCGCGTGAACCGGCCGCCCTGCTCCAGAATCCAGCCGTCGCTAAAACCTTTTTTTCACTCCTCCGTATATGCATTAAGGTCTCTTTCTCGTACGCACCCGATCCGCCGTAAGAGAAGGGGTGGCGGTGGAGATTACGCCGCGAAAGAAAGGTCCAAAAGCAAAGACTGACGCCGCCTTTCTTTTGAAGCGACGGAGCGCGGACCAGTGGAGTGATGAGGGCTGTTTCGAGTGTAGCAGTCAGAGGTCGCCCCCTTTGAGGACACGATGGTGTGCGTGGCGCGCTGTCGCGCAAGACAGACATATACTCTCGTTAGACACGGTTTTATTCTTTTGCTTCGGTACACTACAGCGGTACTTATATACCACCCCTCGTACAAAAGAATTGTGACCTCAAACTCATTAGTGCGCTGACACGGTGCGCGTTTCGCGGTCGTATAATTACGCCTCGTGTCCCAGGCGTCTGGAAGGTGGGGTGGAAACGAGCCAGGTCATCCGCCTTGGTCCACATTTCCGCGCGTCATTAAACGCCGCTTTTTTGTTTATTTCTTTCTATTGTGTCAAGGAATCAAGGTGCGCATTTGTGTGCACCTTGAACTTCAGCACCGAGGGCGACACGAAGGCCCGAGGTGGACGTGGTGAAGTTCGTATCTTGTCGTCTTCCTGAGAAATAGGGCTTGCGTAAGCGCCGCTACCTATTCGTGACATTCATGACTTTACATTTTAATCGTCCGTTCTGAGGTGATCGAGATAATATATGCGTACAACCTTTCAGCCTTTTGATTCTGATTAAAATGCGCACCTTATAGTTCTTCGCTATCGATTTCGTGTGTCGCTCCAATTATTGTCCCGCAAATAGAAACTTGGTTAAGGACGGGCAGTTACAATCTTATAGGGAAATTTCCCTTACAGAGGTAACTCGTCAGAATACTAATTTCGATAACGGAAATGTAGATCATCAATCGTGGTTTCCGCAATTTCGACTAGCTTAATAGCTTCATTATCATTGCAAAGTGGACATCAGGTCTAAATGCAAGTTAGGAGCTTTGTGTTTGATCAGTAAGAAACGTGCGGCTAACAACTTTTTGTTAATCACATGAGTAACAACTAACGTTTCGATACTTCCTCCTTTGCTTCTATTAGCAGGAGCTGCATAATTATCACAAATTAAATGCGGCTAACAGTTGTATCTCCTTTACCTCAGACATTCTTAAGGCAGCACTCAATGAGAATTTGGGCTTCGTGAACGTTCTATCGAAAGGACGCTTGAGTGGTCGATCGCCGGTAAATACGATACAGGAATGCTGTACACAAGAACAGCCGGAGAATCTTGAAGATGTTTGTGAAACCATCGCTAAATATTTTTCTTTGTCGGGAAGCCGCATGGCCAGGTGTGGCAGCTGTACGGGGATTCCCGCGCATAATAAACTAAGACACGCGCTCCCAACGCCGTGGTTGCAAGGTGCAGCGACAGTTAGACATCGTCTGTGTTTACTTCGCGTCTATTTCTGACTCTGCAAGGTGGCGATAAGGCTTTAAAACGAGCGCGACTTGCAAAGATCGCAGAGTGCGTTCTCGTCTACATACACAGCGACCTGGACTGCTCTGTTATACATTCATGTTGCTGATTGGGGAATAGAACTCTTCAGCTACCACTCCTGTTTCTCTATATTATACAGCAATAATAAAGAACTACTAAAAGAAACGCGTAGATTCAATGCAGCGCTGGAATCTGAGCTCGCTTGAGTTAAGCAAGGTAGCAGCGTTAGGCGAACGACACCACAACAACCTGGTCGCCTCCCAGATGTTATCTCTACTCGTCACAAATACGAAGGCGAAGTAAGACGCTTGTCGAGGAAAGAATTTTTTATTAGACTGGCATGCCGCAACGAAGGACGCGACACACATCCAAATACATTTAAGGCTTCATGCCCCCTTCTGTCAACAGTGGTACAAACGGAATCTTGTCTAAAACGCCCAGCCGGCCGTTTCAGCTGCTGTTTTCTGCAGAAATATGCAAAGACCGACGCCGTAATGATACCTAACGTAGTCATACGGCATACTAGGTCCTAGTGCTATAATTAAAGCATGAACAAAAAAGCCTGTAGCTATAGCGTGAGGTAGCAGTTGCGGACAACAACAGCGTCCACAGCCACGCGCTCCACTGCTCTAGACAAGTGTGATTCCGTCTGTAAGTACATCCATTCTGCGGAATTGGCTAAGAATGGAGGAGTGGAAACGTGCTAGGTGGTACCACACGCATTGTCGATCTTGTCTTCTTCGGGCGTAATCAGTGACCTCAACTAGGAGCGAAACACGGCAGAGATCAGCGGGCCGCATACGCAGTAAACGAAGTTGTTTACTAGGCCAGGCCGGATGGCGGGAGCAGGTTAAATTACTCGGGCGATTATAGCTAGCCAGTGACCCAAGTTGTCTATTTATATTCGCGAATATATATCGGTGAGTGAGTCATACCGGCTCTTGTTTATGCTACATTCGCAGATTTGGTCATTTTAACTAACCTTTTCGCTGATATCTGCGCGCTTACTACTAAGCAGCACCATAAGAGTGAGTCACCAGCGTTACCTTCCCAACTGCTTCGAGGCCATTTTCTTTTTTAATTTTTCGACTGTATTCTTGAATTAGTTGTACGTGTATGTCTTCTTAATGCGTGTGCCGTTTCATACGTCGTTCCTTAGTCCGCATAGCAGTGCGCCACGCATGCGGCCAGACAAGTCTGTCTCCTTTTGTTTTGTTTAGATCCCCAGCAGGATGTGGATAAAATCTAGTTTGTGATTTATTACGGTTAAATCCTTCCTTTGCATTACGCACCCGTCCAAACCTTATTAATTCTTACTTCACGTCCTTCGGGCGAAAATAAAAGCCACTGAATTGACATCGCCTGCTCTATAAGGTTCTTTGTCGTGTCATTTTTTTTATCCTTGCTACTTCGAAAGAACGTTCAACTTGAAATAGGCAGCTTCCTTTAGGCTATCCTTAAATTCGTGACTCTCAGTTCAATTATGGGTCAATACCCCACGCGATACTTCCATTGTAATGCATTGCTAATTAACCTAAACGGCTACGCTGCCAAGTGCATAAACGGGTCGCAAATTTCATCTCATTCTCCAAGCTGCTAGCGCATCTGTTTCACACATTTCCTTCGCATCGTGCAATGCTCGAAGGACAAACGTTGAGTCAAAGTTTTTGAAATACTGCAGTCTTTTTTTTTTGTTTGTTTGTTTGTTACGCAAATACCTCGAGAGGAGGCTCGCTATTTAAAAGGCCGACCATACTCTCGCTACGTCTCTCGTTGAATAATAATTGCCCTTTCCAGCGTTGTATCAGGGCTATTGCTTTCCTCTACTACTTACACAAACATCTCAAGTTCATCTGTCGAAAGACACGACTTGTTCGCGCACTCGTCACATACGAACGGGAGCCGGGCATTGACCTGAGATCCTGTGCCCCGGTTAACAGCGAGTACCGGGAGACAAAGACAGCGTGGCAAGTGCAAGCAGGTATGAACCGGTGACTGTTACACAAGCATATGGCTATAAAACTAAGTAACACTGGGCCATTTGCTGCCAAGTATTTTATTCTGTTCTCGTCGAAACAAAGAACAGCGAAGGCAGAGTGAGCGAACGTTCTCAGTGGCGAGATGAGAAAAACAATTGACACACTGGATTATTTTATTGTTTTTTATTTTATTTTTCATCTTGATGATACACTCACGTTACAGGCAAATCGCACCAGTAGGGCGCTTGCACGCAAACAACAACAACAACAAAGAACAGATAAACATGCGTCATACAAATGGTAGTCAATACACTAGCATGAAAACCAAACTTTAGAACCAACGCCTACAATGTCGATTGTTATACTGTACACGGGAAGATGTATTTAGTAGGATTATATCGATTATTACTGAGAATTATCACAAAGGTCGAGTAGGGTATTTTGTGTATACTTAAACGTGTACTATAATCTCGGTCATACACTTAATTTCGACCAACGTGGAGAAATGGTTCGGCTATTAGGTTTATTAGTAATTAAGTGGCTCTCTTTAACTGCAAACTGCCCCATATAATTAAACAGAAATAGTTATCCGGTTTAATCGCCGGCTCCTTCGTAAGAATAAGGAAGTTCATAAGCAATCTTTGCCACAATTCAGGCCTCTATTTCATAACTGTTTTCTTGTCTAAGAAATTTTCTCTAACTAACCGTGATTGCGACCGATGCATTAAGGATGTAATCATTCGCGTTACGGCCAACCGCACTTCCTTAGGGTAAGTTTTGTGATTACATGCCCCGCAATTAAAATCAGGCTTCGAAATTGGAAAGCTTTTCGTTTGTCGGTTCCGTTTGCCGCCTTCTGATTGGCCACCTTCGGAAATAACTCGTACGGCAGTAAGATTGGCTGTAAGTACTCTCAATGAATGCACAGAACATTTTCTTTAATTATCGCTAATTGGTTCCTCTATAAAACCTATCTGAGAGCTCTGTCACGGTTCCAACTTAACGGAAGTCATGCGAGCAGGCACAGCTTTCGCAGAAAAGATTCGAGACAATACAAAGAAACGAACAGCACAACGTTCAACGTGCAACGTGCAATCTTCAGCTTTGCACATCAATTGTATACTTACGCACCTACGGGGTAGATAATAAGATTTGGGTTTCGCATGTCCGCGTGCATAGAATGGCGTTACCTTTATACTTCGCCGCAGTGGTGCCGAAAGCAAAGACGGGAAGCGTCGAAAGAGCTTCCCGGCGAGAGTGCACTACTTTCTTCACCTCCGAGGAAAAAGAACAGCGATTTCTCGAGTGGGAGTTCGCGTGTGTTCGCGGGGAGGGGGGGGATGGGTTAGGTTGAAGCTGTGCACTCACGGTGCACGGGAAGCAGTGTTTAGCGCGAGCACGTCATGCGCCGCGTGGAGAGTTAACGATGCCAAATTGAGGAAGCAAGCACGCACAGGCCCGCGAAATCGACTTACGAACAGGGGAGCGAGTGGAAAGTGAGCGCTACACACGTGCTCATGGTATAAGAGTTATGTGACGTTGCGGCCGGTGTGCGTTTGTTGACGGCGCGCTGCTTGAAACGGGAAAAGAGAAAGTGTACATGGAGGAATAGGAGAGAAGCTCGTAAGAAACGGGGGAAGTTGCGAAGCGTTTGGTTCTGGAACACCGTTTGCTATTGGGAGGCCTTTTTCGCTAGTGCGTTGCTAGGCATCTGGGTGTGGGTTGGATACCCGGCCAGTGCCCGTAAGGAACCACAGGTGGTCAATATTTGCCCGGAGTGCATGCCCCATCGAGGCATTGGCGCGTGAAAAGCTCCAGAATTTATTTTGCTCTAGTAATATATTACTAGAGCAAAATAATAAATTCTGGAGCTGACCGATATCCCTCCTTATTAACAAGTTTGTAATAAAAAACAATTTTCGCGAATTCGTACCATGGAGTTTAGACAGAGCGCAAAAGACAGCACGTAATGTAACAGTGGACCGACTGCTGATTTTTGTTTCTTTTTTTTTTTGTGCATAACATCAGAGTGTATAAGCGGTCTAGTTGCAGTGTATCATCGTAAACATGAATGGAGCAGCTCAACTCCAGTGAGCTTTTTCTCTCTTATCATTCGCGGTGGCTCAATGGATATGGCGTTGTGCGTACAGCTAAGACCGAGGATGCGGGTTCGAGTGCCTACAGCAACTTCAACATTCAAATACGATCGCGTATGACGCGTTTTTTTTTTTTTTGTGCGCACTTTGAGAATACCAGTCAGGGTGGAGGGGAGCCCAATCTTCATCGGAGCACCCATTGTTGCTGTCTTTACATACTGCGTGCAGCTTCAAGAATGCAGGCGACTGCATCATTTAGGGACACGATGTGCGGTGAAATGGGCCTGGGCGATTTAAACTGCAGTGCTCCTTGAGGGTAAAAATCCTTGCACAAAAACATGCGTCATGCCTCCAACCCATATAACGTTCTTCTGGATGAAACAGTGTCATTTCATCTGACAGTATACGTCGGTCATTGAGAAGGTCACCGTAACTGTTTTCCTGACCCACGCTCTAAGACTAAGCGACATTTCTTTTTCTTTTTCTTTCTTTTTCACAGTTCGACTACGTGTTTGGCAATGCTGACCACAGATTCACATACCACTAACCGGACTTTCCAGAGAAAACGGTATTCCGAAGCGCATCGAGTCGGTGACTTGCACAACATGACTATGCGACAAACAAGGCACGCCCAGATGTGCATTAATTCCTCCGACACGGAATACAGGTGCAAAAGAAGACGATGAAGAAATCGTGAGACGAGAGAAAGCGTTAAGCGAGTACATCCAAACATTTCGGCGAAAACGACGAGCTGGTACAAAACCGGTCATATTGTGCATGCCCCGCGGACATACTCAGCGTTACGCTGACGTTTTGTCGCATTTTTCGCTTGGCAGGCTGTCTTCTACGCGCTCTGTATGCTTACGCGTGAGCTAGGCAGTATTCCAAGAAGCAGAAAATTTCAACTGATAGACCTGCGCCCCTCCAAAAAAAAAAAAAAAAAAGAACGTTTGCGATGCCGTACCGAAGGGCAAGTGAGACCATACGCAAAGCGAGCCTGCGTCAATATTTTCTTTGCAACGATAGAAATACCATCGAATTTGCAAAAGAAGTAAGGGAATTCACGTGGAAAAATCGCTATGCGATGACTAGGCATGTCATAATAGGGGAAATATGGGAGATGCTTCGCAATAATTTTGACCACCTGGAGTGCTTTGAAGCGCAGCTACTTTATTTAATGCACAAGCGTTCTTACATTCCACATCTAGGCACGAAGCGCAACTGGTGCGGCCGGGATCAAGCCCGCAACCTCGAGCTCGAAATAACGACGTCATAATAGTTAAACCCCAGCAGTTATTGTTACCAAGCCGTGTGTCCTTGCCCCTACCATTAAAAAGGAAACAGCCAATGTGTCATGTCCAGAATAGGCCGTAATCATGCGGGTATACATACAGTTCGCGCCAAAGGTTAACGGGGCCGCGGGTATTTCCCGCCGACTGCGTTGCTGGATATCTTTCCTTCAATATCATTCGTGACGTGCCACTTTGTTATCCGTAGTCTTGCTCTTCGAAGCTCCGCAGTCGAGGCATTCGAGAACGTAACTGATTCTGCTCGTCCACAGCAGATAATATTGAGGAAACGAGTGGCCCGATTGCTGTGTGTGAGATGATAACAGCATATCGCCTAAATAAGGGCAAGGTGACGTTAGTTTGGCTGTGACGTGGAGTCATAAGATAACGCGAAAGCTGCAAGACTTCGTGGCTGAGTCAGATATTTAGCTTTATGTGGACTTGCAATGAAGAAAAAGCTGAAGTGGGAATCCTAAGGAAGTTTCACCGCGTGATCCAAGAGAGAGAGAGAGAGAGTACAAATTTATTAAGAGTCCAATGCAGACGCAGAGGTTGCCCCGCGCCACCCGGCTACTCCCACGTTGGGACCCCCGCGTGATCCGACAACGAATTGTGTTTAAGATCTCTAAACTGCACCTTGACCGATCATAAGGGGATGCAACAGAGAAGAGGTCTGTATTGATTTCGACCGCCTGGCATTCCTTAACGTAACAATAATATCTGAGATTTTACATTACAAAACCACGGTATCATTATAAGGCACGCCGTAGCAGAGGGCTCCGGAAATTTCGGCCATCTGGCGTTCTTTAACACGCACTGACATCGCACAGTACACGCACCTCTAGGATTTCGCCTCCATCGAAATGCGACCGCCGTGGACGTGATCGAACCTGCGCCCTTCGGGTCAGCAGCTGAGCACCGGGGCCTCTGTACGACCGAGGTGGACGTTCCCTAACGTGCATCAGAATATAATTTCATTAGCGTTTTTTTTTTTGCTATTTAGCACCGATAAAAATGCAGCCACCGCGACCAGTAGTAGAACTCACAAAATTATACTCGGCAACAGAAACGTGATGCGAAGCAAATTGATAGATGTGAAAGCGAGAAGATAGAACGGACGTATACGTTATAAATGCGCCGCGACTGTGGCCATGGAATAAGAACAGGTGTGATGTCTGTGACCACAAACGAGCGGGATGTGCAGAGACAAATTGAACGTTACGGCCGGCCGTTCAAGGCTCACCACACGTAACGCCCATCTTCGAAACTACACATCGACGCGCTATCAATAAACGAGCGCCCGCGTTTAGTACACCACGCCCCACGACGCTTTGTTCGGTAATGCCATAGCTTCGTTCATACGAGGCGGGTTTGTTCCTCGACGTTCGGGTGAAAGCAATGGCCCTGGGAGCTCGCAGTGCCTAGAATGTTCCAGTAGCCTCTGGCGTAATGACCTGTGTGTAGTCGTGGCCAGGAGCGAACTGGTATACTTAGACGCCGTCGCATATCCAGGCCACGGACTTCGGTACGGAGTCTGCCGAGGTCTTGACGCCGCATGCGCGTGTACTCGAAGGTTCCGCGCCGAGCGAGATTACAGTTATAAAGATCTCTCTTAGAGCTCCTATACGTACGCGGCACATACAGCAGAAACAAACACGCCCGTTCGTATGCCGGAAGCCGTGACAGAAGAAGAAAACGAAAAGAGAACAGCGACTCGCAGCTCGCGGTAGCGCCAAGGTCGATGCTGCCGCTGCCGAGTACGGCTTTCCACTATAGAGCGAGATCGCACGTTACCTTGAGCGACGGGCGCCAGTTAACCCGGCGATACGAATCCCCTCCCCGAGTCAGAGGCCGTCCGGTTTTCCAGCGCGTTTCTTACACTGCGACGGTCCTTGCACGTGGATTACGGTTCGTCAACGCATTCGCTTACGTAACTTGACTTTGCGTAACTAGTTAACTGTCTTATAAGCTATTTCCTTTCTCAGGCGCGCGAGCGCTGCGCGGAGAAACGAGGCGAGTCGACACCGCGGACGTTGACTTGAGAGCGCTGACGTGCGCGGATTTGCGATCGTCGAGCGCGATATTGGGAAATTTAAATCGTTCCATCGAAATGTAGGAGGGTTCAGTGTGAAGTGCACAGTGGAAGGTTCGATCCGACCTCGGCATCAGAAATGGATAGACTTTTAAGGGGCTGCATGTCGCTAGTTTTCTTAAACGTGAAAGCGGGCCATGTCGTCGATTGCAAGGAAACTGCGTTCGCGGAGATCGGGCTCGAGTCACGTTTGAGCGTGAAAGACGCTTTCTTTAGTCGACGTAGTGTGTTAGAGAAATAAGTCCATATATTTTGGAAATTTAATAACTTAGCTAGGAAAAGACGGCATATATAAATCGATGAACATAACTAATTTTAGGCCCCTATACAGCCGCTTACCATTACCATTGTTCATATTCGCTATCATGTCCTGCTGCTCTTTGGCAGTCAAATGGCCCTTATATATCATCATCAACAACTAATGGGTCAAATTTGTGGCATCGAAGGACTGGAAAGATGAAAGCCTCGCATAGTCCGCGTGTAATTTGTCAACCGCGGGCATCTGGTCGGCGCACTTTTTATCTGCCATTTACATTTAATTGCTAAGTTTAACTGCCACTTACCCATTCAAAGCTTACTTCTATGTGTAGTTGAAAGCTGTAGCCACACAGATATGCTGAAAGTTTTTGCAGACCAAGAGCTATATCATCGTTGACCAAGTGTAGAATACGCGCGGAGCTCGCAAGCGCACATTTTTCTCAGTAGTCTGACGGTCGAGCGGCGCCTGTCTTTGACAATCTAAATAACATATATAAACTGCGAGGACATGCCTGGTTGGGTACGACCAGTAGGAATGATACCATGATGTTAGTCGTTTTGTACTGAATCATGTGTCAGCTGTCTCGACGCAGGCGTGCTATTTCTGAGCTTATCTGCCTGGCAAGCGGTCGCTTAGCTACCGCGGTATCTTAACGGCTACAGGAGTAACTCTGCTAATCTTGACATCAAGCACTCGATATAGGTCGGCCACGATTCGATGGGGGCGAAATGCAAAAACGTTGGTATGCATAAATTTAGGGACACGTTAAGGAACGCCATGAGGTAAATGCTAATACGGAGCCACTCGCTACGGCGCGACTTGCGGTCGTGTCGTTCATTTTTAAAAGCTGACACTGCGATGCTTCTTTCCTCATTTTCTGATACACAACTCGCCGAGCAAACGATAATAAAGTCAGACCTGCCTACTTTATAACGCTGACGCGATAGGTATTCGCTTTATCTGTAGATTCTACGAACAAGGACACCAGATGTCGAGGCAGAGCCATGGTGCTCTTGCGAAAAGCAAGCTCGCATTGATACAAACTTCTGTGCACTTTCCACGTAAGTATAGAGACCAATCATGTCAGTGGAAACCGACCATACTTTTATAGGCCAATCAAATTGTGCCTTAAACGTCTCCGCGATAAACCTCGCATGCCAGCGTTCGATTACATGGCGTAGTCTGGCTCTAAGGTTACTTAATACGTGTTCTACAGTCCCGCGGGCGCGCCAAATATAACTAACAAAAGATCTTTACTGCTCCAAGTAAAAACCAACGCTTAACGCGGTCGCCCGTATATTCACGGTCCCTGCTTTAGGCGGCGCCCCGAGATGTGTGGAGATAACGCGGTAACGCCAAGTGAACGAAATTACGTGCGAAGGCAATCGGCTAGGTTTCCTTTACGGGCCTTCATGCGGTCACTTGCGTATATACTGCAGTAGACTTACTGATCTATTGGCGAGGACAGGATCAACAAATGCGTGCTACTGACTTTGGCTGCGTTTATCTCTATGCCGAATGAAGGTGACTTGGACTCGAAGCAAATAATTAGTCGTGAAACTAATTATTTGAAACAGTCAAGACCGGCTATGGAAAGCGCGCTAAAATCAAAGAAGAAGAAAGAGCCAGGACAGCTATACCAGCAGCGATTCCCGGTGCTTAGAGGCTACAGCGTGGTTATCAACTGGGGCCCGTATTCTAAAAGACATTTTACGCTACGGCTGCTGTTAATGGAATGTACTAAACACTCGTTATGTGTAACATATTGTCAGCGAAGGCGGATGGGCCATTGTAAACAGCTCTTGAACGAATAAGAAGGCTTTTCGAGTTCGTCTCTCGTACGTAGTTAAAACGTCAGTTAAATATGCAGCGCCCGGGAATAGTCGCCTTCCATCCATCAGCTGCTCATCGCTCGAAGACGAAGCTAGGAGCGAAATCTAAGTGTCGCTTAGAGATTGCAGCATCTCAATCTGGAACATTTTATGAAAGAACGGAATGCGCATATTGAAACAACTCTTCGCTACAAAAGGAAACCGAATTGAGTTACCCGAGACGACGGCGACGGCGAAGAAGACGAAGAAGAAGAAGAAGAAGAGGCAATGCAGACAGGAATTCAAGCAAGAAGCGAGAAGATTGAAGCAATGCAAGCAAGATGCTCAGTTGTCAACTGAAACTTATGTGAGATGAAGTGAAATGAATTGATTCCGACTTAGCGAGTACTTCATCGGAGGGCTGATCGATTTTAGCAAATATGGTACATCATAAGGTCTGTAAAATTCTCACAGAATGAAATCCTACCGCGACAGACAACTTGAACAGCGCCGTACTAGCGTACGCTCTAATCGGGGGACGCATGCTATACAAAGGGAGGTCCGATGCTATACTTGTGGCGTGTCGGAGATTATTACTGCTCCAACTGCGGTAATTAAACTATCCGAAATTCGTCGGCCTGTGGTTCTTGTATGCGACCGTTTCTACGTCTAATCGACACGGCGGAATCGTAGCTGTATGTCCCCTGCATGCATAAGTACTCACACAAAGATCGCGTTGCGGCACATTCTAGTGACAGAAAAAACGACGGCCTTTGGAAAACATCGACGGCCGGTAGCATCCCACTCGAGCACGGCAACGGGCTGGCCTCGTGGTAGTACTCACTGCGTCCAAGACTCTGCAGGGCGTGCAACACACTTCGCAAACAGCGGCCGCGGACCGATGCCCCACCGGCCGGCAACCACCACTGCGAGGTGCGCTAATGAGACAAACAGGAGCGACGCAAAGCCACGCCGCTCCGGAGAGAATGTGATGCAGTTTGGCGCGGATGCGATTCCAGGCAGCAGCAGCACCACCAACACAGCGCGGGAGAAGCCGATGAGGAGGGCGAGGAGGAGAACGTAACAATCCGCCGCAGCGTCTGAACGCGCCAAGGAGGAAAGCGCGCGCGGCGGCGCGCGGAGAGGACGCCGTGACGCAGCCGAGCCGAAACGTCCTCGTGGCTGACGTCAGAGGCGACCTCGTGGCCATTGGCTGGGCGGCCGGACGGAGCCTAGAAAAGCGCCGGTGCGTCCAGCGACCGTCGACTGCCGCAAGCAGCGACCTTACCGTGCAGTGGTGTGTTGTGTCTGTCGTGTGTGCTGCGCCCGAACGCGTCGCTCGCGCGCTCCTCCTATAGACTACCTTGTGTGCATAGACTTTCGCATCCCGCTTCGCCATGGGAATACCGGTGTTCGACCAGCTGAGCTGGGCCTACCACAGCGTACTGTCCAACACAGACCCTCGTGTGGCCAAGTGGCCGCTCATGGGCAGCCCGCTGCCGGTCATCTCCATCCTCATTGGATACGTCTACTTCGTCAAGGTGTGGGGACCGGCGTGGATGCGCGACCGCAAGGCGTTCAACCTGCGAAACATCATCCTCGCCTACAACATGGGCCATGTGGCCGCCAACGCGTTCTTCTTCTTTTACGGCGGCCGGCTGACGTACCTGTTCGGCGACTACTCGTGGTTCTGCGAGCCCGTCAACCTGACGACGGAACCAAAGTCGATGCTGCTCATCACTCTGGGCTGGTGGTACATGCTGCTCAAGCTGAGCGAACTGATGGACACCGTGTTCTTCGTGCTCACCAAGAAGAACAGCCACATCTCGGCGCTGCACGTCATCCACCACTCGCTCGTCGCCTGGTCTGTCTGGTTGGGCGTCAACTTCGGCGCCACGGGCCAGAACGCCTTCTTCCCGTTCCTCAACTGCTTCATCCACATGATCATGTACACGTACTACGCGCTCGCCGCCCTGGGCCCCCGGCTCAGGCCATACCTGTGGTGGAAGCGCTACCTGACGCAGCTTCAGATGAGCCAGTTCATCGCGCTCATGATCCACGGTGCCATCCCGGTGTTCTACGACTGTGGCTTCCCGCCGTACTTCGGCTACATGACCATCTTGGAGGCGGTGCTCTTCTTCGTGCTCTTCTTCAACTTCTACGTGAAGACGTACACGCGGAACAACAGCCTTCGCCAAGAAAACGGCCTGCGCCAAGAAGCCGTCAAGTCACGCTGAGAGCGGCCTCTTCGTCGTCCACCGTTCCCTGTAAATACTCCCCTCCCGTACTTGTACATAGAGACTGCTTGTCCCAAAGCAACCACCGCCATTTTTTTAGCTCGTATTATAATTATTTTATTATAAATAAAAACGACGCTTTACAAATGAATAGCGACTCGTAGCCATTCATTGTGCTCGTTCCCGCCCAAGAGCGGAGTGCTGAAGACAGCGGTGTGTGTGTGGGAGGGATGCCTTTCATTTCCAGATGCTTTCACGCGTATACCGTCGACAGTTGCAGGCCCTCCCGCCGCACAGCGCATGCTATGCTCACCGATGCTGCTACACGCTCGTGCTGCCCCGCAACTCCTCGCTCATATGCAGAGTAGCAATGCACTTCAATTATGTCGCGACAGCTGCATTACAGTTTGTGTGCTCGTGTGTGTGTGACGTCGCGTGTGTACATCCCCTGGCAAACTTTGGCAACTGTGTCAGTTGACGGCCGGTTAAAAATGTATATATTAGATAGAGAGAGAGAGAGAGAGCCCGACTTCATAGCCGTTGAGAGTCGTTGTCACTCAGTGCACTGACGTGACGATGAGTGTGTATTGCGTCCACCACGCCCGACGAAGGTTCCACGCCGCGCATCTGTTCAATGCATTTCGGAAACGAAGCTGTTCTTCTTCTTCCTTTTCATGACCCCTCCCCCACCGTGATCTTCGACGTTCTTGCGCTGTTACATAACCGGAAGCGGAAACGGGTTATCGCTTTGGCAGCAGCAGCCTTCTAGGAGCGTATCGTATCGACGACGACGACGTTCTTCTTTTCTCCGCGCGTTCTTTTCTTTCTTCTCTTCTTTGCGGGTCATCCAGGCCATGCGCCCGGCCTCGCCGGTAAACCGGCCGTTAGCTCGGTCTCTCCACTATCGCGCCCGCCAGTCGGTCGTCACGCCAGTTTTTCGAAGGCTCTCCCCACTGACCGCCAAACCTGGAGAGCCGCGGCGTGTGTCGGCAGCGTGTGTGCGTGTGTGGTGTCTGTTTGTACACGAAAAGGGGGGGGGGGGAGTTGATCTCGCCCAGATGCGAGGTGTGGTGGTTTTCGACCGGCGGATCGCCTCGGGGCAGAAATTTGGCCGCTTTGGCACTCGCGCCATACGACTCCCCCACCACCTCCTCAGCTAGTACCTGCCGAATGCCCGCCCCCCTCCTCTCTGCGGGCTGGCCGTTATATAACAGTGTCCCGCCCGGGTCCTCTGGCGCGCCACCGCCGCCTTCTTTTTCGTGAGCGCGGGATATATATATATATATAAAAGGCCGACCCAGAAGCTTTCCAAATGGCTGCTCTCGCTTCCCGTTTCGCTTGCAGACGACGAGGACAAATACCGATGTCCTCGTCTCGTATTCCGACGTGTATACACGCGCGCTGCTTCGCAAGCTGGCGTGCCATCGCAACAACCGTCTTCCGAGGCTTCCGTGTGTCGTTCATTCAGTTGTTAGTGCGGTATTATTCACAACGTGCTTGTTATTTCGAATACGTTACCCCGCGGAGTATAGCTCGGAGGGGGTCGCTGTTGACTGTCGACGAGAAGAGATGGTGTGTGCATACGGGCGCGCATGCGAGTTAGTTCCGACGGTCGGCGTTCTTGAAAGATGATCGGCCCCTCGCCCGCTTACGTGAAACGGGACGCCGACGTAACGACTTCTCCAGTGTCTCGCACGTTGAGGGAACGCGGAACAGAAAGAAAAGCGGGTCGGTCGCTTTGCTCCGCGAAAATAATGTGCCGCCTCCGCGCGCGGCAGGCTTTCAACGAATGGAGTTGCGCGCGGGCGAAGTAAGTGTTCACTTCTGACCTTACTCGACTCCAGCCGATTCTGTGGCTCCGGGGCACGATCGGCGTTCTCTCCGCCTTGCCGCGGTACATACCAGTTGTCCTCCGACAACCTTTGCGCTGACCTTGCGTGCTCGCGTATATAGTGTGCCGCCAACACCTGAGGCCTCAGGGCAGCCGTATAGTATACTTTCGGTGAGAGGCACTGGCAATGTCCTCGCCTCTACGGCAAGGTACGGAAACGTGCCTGAAGACGAAGAAAACCAGTACTTCGACCCACTTATTGCTCTCGTACAATTTATAGAGGGCACTTCAAGCTCCGTTCAACGATAAAACTTGGCACTACAGCGGATGTTGCAGTCGAGGCGGTCCAGTCAATGGCGTTGTTCGCGAATGAAGTTTGCATATGTACAAGTTGTCGCACGTTCATCCGTGCCCAGTACTACATTTCGTTTACTCAAGCTTACCCGCATAATTAATGCTCTGGGGCGCAGTTTAAGGAGATGTCGGGGTATTAGCAGTATTTCTTTCGGCTGAACTATACTCCCTCGCAGAGTAGTACGTAAGTGACATTGGCGTAGGGGGAGGGGGGGGGGGTCAACCCCGCACACTGACCGAAAAAAATGTCTGGCTAAGCCCCTGCTAGGTAAATACATCTACGCCGGCAACACTCGCTATATGAGAAACGAAATTCGGTGATCACACTACTTGAAAGCAAACAACAAAGATACAGTGACGCAAAGCAGCCGATGAGAAGCTGAAGTGCTCCAGCCAGCGCGCGAACGGTCGTCGATCACGTTCATTGCAACTCGGTGCGACGGCATTCCCGTATCGAATGACCCGCTTCCTGCAACACCGGCGTGTCGCCTCTTCGCAGACCGATGACGACAACGAAGGCGGTCTGGAAAACGTTTCTACGGAGCGATACGTTGACTATAGCCATGAGCCTTTCTCTCCTTAGAGTTCATGTTGCTCCGACCGAACGGGGCTTGTCACTTCACGTGAATGATATCACATAGATGAGACCTTTGCGAAGGCTACCGTACCCTTTGGCAGCGGATTCTACGACGTGCACTGTCCGAGGCATTGCCCTGTTCCTCGGCGGCGGGGATCATTGCACCGCGCTCCCTTTCACCCCCCTCGCACTCGGAGACCTCATTTGCCTGAAAGGCTTGCCGTGCGAAGCGGCGGCACGATGCTCGGAAAGAAAGTGCAAAGAGGGGAGCCTTGCCGCGGCCTGCGATGACAGTAGTGTAGTACACTACGCGCACAAGAAGAGGTGGGTCAGTCACGGAGCGCCATGGGAGGCCCGTTCCGACCGGAAGCTGCCCGTGGGCGTCGCTCGTAGTGCTGCAATCGCTTCCGGCTCACGAGCGACGTCTCGAGTCAGCGGCGATCAACGTGTAAGGGCGTATACCTCGCGCTTTCTCTTCTTTTCATTTTTCTTTCTTTCTTTCTTTCTTTCTTTCTTTCTTTCTTTCTTTCTTTCTTTCTTTCTTTCTTTCTTTCTTTTTTTTTTTTTTTTGCCGCGTCTTTTGTCTAACGGCAGTGTTTCGTGGTTACGTGAAGTAAAACAAGGTCTTCCTGCAGCCACCTTGGCCTTTGCGTTGTCTCATTGTTTACAAATTCGTTTCATTAGTTTATATATTTAAACTGAATGTCCTATTCCGTAAAAACGTTCCCTGTAGCTTGGCCACTCGCATCGCTGGTTCAGAAAGGGGTATGGACATTAATAGTAGTAGTGGTTTAAAATTAGGAATGGCGCTCATGGTCTGTGCAGTCTCGACGTGCAGCCCTGGATGACTTTGTGCATTCGGTGTTACTATGCCCCTTTGAACGCTTCAATCACCAAAATATCCTTTCGCCGGTGTAGGGTAGCAAACCGTCCGTAAGCGCGGTCAACATCCCTACCTTTCCTTCAATTCGTCTCTCTCTCTCTCTATTAATGTCAGCCTTTCGACGGCAGAAGGAAAAGTTCAATGCAGAGGAAATCGAGGTTAGATTACTCAGGTCACGTGCTAACTTCCGCTGGGCAAGTTAGAAAGGACAGGGATTTACCTTCGAGAAGGCGTCTACCTGTCGTTGAGGGTACGAGGCCAGTTATACGGCAGAGGAAATACACGCCTCGTCACGAAAACAACTCTAACTCAATTTGCAGGTGGACGGTTGTTGCAGCTATAGATACCTCAGGACTTGGACATTAGATGAGTCTTTCTGGACAGCGAGCAGGGCTTGGACGCTATAGGCGATGACGGGCCCTGCGATGTACGAGAACCCATATGCATCAGCGTGAGATGCTTGTGATAGACACAGCGCGGCCATAATGTTTTGTCTGAAGCGTGAATTGCGACGGGGGCGATGCCTGAACCCATGACGTCAGCGCATGGTACGACGTGCGTGCGCCTTCTGTTGTCTACCTTAGGCTGGTTGAACGTGGTAGTGTCACTGGTAGAGGCATACAGGTTTAAGCGTAACAATACTATGAAGAAATAACGAGGAAGGCTTGCGTTCCAAGATTTCAGCGCACGTTGTAGACCAACACGTCAAAACTTATTCAATGTTCAGCATTGCGCTTTAAAGCCAGACTGGTCTATTTCAGTTTATTATATGGCTGCCTAACCATATTAATCGCATACCCGAGAAAGAAGAGAGGCAGAAAGACAAAGGAAAGATGGGGGGGGGGGGGAGTTAACTAGAGAATATAACCAGTGGATTAGCTTGTACTTCAGAAGGGCAAAGGGTTTGCAAAAAAATGAAAGAGAGAATGCATAGAAAGTCCGAAAGCTTAACCAAGGGTAGCTACGGTCTGCTATCCTGCACGGAGAGAGGCAGTGCCAGCATAACAAGAGAAGCATAGTGAAAAGTGTCCTTACATCCTGAGACATCAAGGCGAAAGCCTTTTCATGTTCCTTGCCTTTCACTAAACCTATACTTGAATGTTCTTATACTACTACTACTACTACTACTACTACTACTACTACTACTACTACTACTACTACTACTACTACTACTACTACTACTACCACCTTTTCTTCTCAGTCGATTGTATTGTTTGATCTGATTGTGAGGTAGGTAGTTTGATCTTGTGACGTCATGATGACGTCACAAGATCAAACAAGCGCCGCCCTTCCTTCTCGCCGACCGAGCACAGCTGCAGTTTCTGTACAGCACGCGGCATTTTTCAAGGTTACCATCTAATGCGGCACTTCAGGGTTTCGCCTTAATCAGGAGAGACAGGCGAAACAGGATTGTACAGAAATGCCATAGGATACGCTCTGCAATTGCTCGACGGTATTTGTGTGCAGCGAAGCGTATGAGCGAATGTCAGTAACCAAATAACTTCAGCAATGTCACATGTTGCCAATGTCGCGTGTTACCAGTGTCACGTGAATTCTAATAATGATATGTCTGGTTTTACGTGCCAAAACAACGATATGATTATGAGGCACGCCGTAGTGGAGGGTTCCGTAAATTTCGACCATCTGGTGGCAGGATGGAACCTGCGACCTTCGGGTCAGTATGTGAATCCTCGGTGAAGAGATTATATATACGACCTGATAATGAATACTCACTGGTAAATGCACAGGTTCATCGCAGCCCCCCTACTAAATCTATGTATGGGGCCGATTATGCCCCCCTCCTGCCTTCCCCCCTCCCGTGTGCACGCCTATGCTCGTGTACTTAGATTTAGCTGCACGTTACAGAACCCCAGGAGGTTCGAAATTCAGGAGCCCTCTCCTACGGCGTCCCACATAATCACATAGCGGGTGTGGGACGTTAAACCCCAACAATTATTATTACAACCGCTGCTATGCAGAGGACGAGTGACTACTTATGATTTTCATGGCTATTAGCACAATCGCTTTGTGCATTGCACTAATGCCGTTATCACATTTTCCTATGTTACAACGATGTTTCCAATGGTTCCAAATGGCATCATTAAATGAGCCTTTCTGGGTTATTGCCCCGAAGAGTGTTATCAAGGTGTGTTTCCCACCTCATTTCTCTCTCTCTCTCTCTCTCTCTCTCCCTCGATCTGTCTCACCACAGTCTGTGCAGGAGTGACTGATTTCTGTTGCAGACAAGCGTTGGTCGTTACATCGTGAACTTGAGAGCGAAGGAAGGAATGATAGAGCGAGCCCCTTGTTTACCAATGGAAATGCGTGGCCTTGGCCGCCACAGCGGCAGCGAGTCGTCGCCTCGACACCCGTCGGCCGGCTGCGGTCGTGCGTGCCCTGCCGGGCTTGTTGCCGCCTTGGTTTTGCGTCACCGCATACACACTCAGGCAGCAGCAAAGGAAGCGGTCCGCCACCTCTCGTTCTCACGTCTGTCGGATGAGAAAGCTACGCTAGCCGAAAAGGTGAACACAAAAACAATTGTTTCGTTGTCGACTCCTCACGTAGGCATGGCAACGGGAACGGGTCTGGAGCAGATGCTTGCTCTGTCGCAATGGAGCTGAAGAGAGCCAGACGGGATATACGACAGAAAAGAAATCTTTCCGCCCGTTGTGTTTGAGCGAAGCTTTCATAACTTACAGATATTGGCTTCGCACGCAAAAAGCTGGGCGCCAGCGATTGTGCAGAAATGCGGCCATCGAAGGTGCTCGCGTCGCATGCATATTTCTATGCGCCGTTTTGCAATAATTGATGCCTCTCTTGATCGGGGACTGGTCGTCCATCAGCCGTTTCTGACGTGGCAATCTGATCTTTTATCGAGGTCACGTGTCATCTCACGTTGCCACATTTCATTGTTGCCTGGATACGAACGCATGACCGTCGTTGTTGCCTGTAGCAACTGAAGCGTTGCGTTGCTAAGCACGTGGATGACGGTCCGATTCCCGGCATGGAAGAAGGAAACCGTTATAAGGGAGCATTGCGCGATGCGGTAGAAAGAGAGAAAGAAGTAAAGAAAGTAGTACGCGTCAGGCACGCACATGCCAAATTTTCCTTGCCCCAATTTCCCCGATAGGGCGAGGGCTCTTGAACGTTAGTTTTTTTGTGTGTGATGCCAAAAGCCCCATAAAATAAACTTATACTAACTCGTCCAATGTTACGCACTTTCAAGCGTGTTATGTCGCACAACTGGTTTCCTTCGAGGTAGAAAGCAACTCGGCTGTTCCCTTTCTCTCCGTTACTCCATGGTGAAAAGAATGGTTATAATAAATCCAAAGCTGTTAAATATGTCAACTTACAACTCGCGTTCAAGCCCTGCAAGTGCAGGAGAGACTTTGCAGAACTCCGACAACCCAGTGCATCAAGTTTAACAGAAGGAAAGCTCAAGCACACGGTCTAGTTAGAGATATATTCACAGTTCCGACGATAAAAGGCACCACCACGTGCATGCTGAGCACCACTAGTCATTCACTTAAGATATAACCTTTAAATTTACTACCTAAGCCCCCGTGGCAAGCGTCGGAACACCAGGAGCGATGGTAGGCTACTCTGCGCAGCTCGCAACCGGAGTTCCAGCTCCGAACAGTGGGCTGGGCCAGAGGGGTCGCCGAAGCACAGAAGTGTCCGGCCACCTAGAGCTGCCCGAGGGCCTATCGTCGTCCTGTTTTCACTTCCCCACACACACACCCCTCACATGATTCTTTCATGAATCAATAAAGTTGTTTACCATACCTACCTAGCGGTCATAGATCACACATGTAGTTGGCAAGAGAGGGAGAGAGAAGGGAAAAGCATGGTGGTTAACCAAAGTTACGTTTGGTTTGCTACCATACTCTAGGGCAAGGGGCAGGAAAGATGAAGAACACACACACACACACACACACACACACACACACACACACACACACACACACACACACACACACACACACACACACACACACACACACACACACACACACACACACACACACACACACACACACACCACACACACACACACACACACACACACACACACACACACACACACACACACACACACACACACACACACACACACACACACACACACACAAAAACGAACGCGCTCGCGCGCGCGTCCGCACAACTCGACTCGACATGCAGTCAATGCGGCACCGAGGGAACCCTCGAACATGTTCTTTGCCGCTGTCCTCGCTACTGCGCTCGCAAGCTGTCGCTAGCGACCGTGTTGGTCCACCTTGATGACAGGCCTATGTCGGAACAGACCCTCTTAGAATGTCGACCCGACCTGTCGTCTGGACGGAAATCTATCAAGGCTCTATTGATTTTTTTTTTTTTTTTTTGCGCAGTAGTGGCCTATTACACAGACTATAATGCCCCTGTTGCTAATATGCGCGTGGTTACGTCGTTCGACAGCGCTTTCTGCGCATGCTTAAAATCTATGGCGAACTCAACGCTCCTCCGCCCATTACCCTCCGCCCATTACCCATGTGGCGTATTTTAACCACCATTTCTATAGTTCTGCTTGTAGATTCGTACAATTCGAGATTCCATCTTTATCTCAAGTGACTGGCGTAGCCAGGAGGTGGGGGTGGGGTTGAAACCCCTCATTTGAAAGTTTTAAATTTCGCATGCGCATATACTCACGCACACATACAAACGCACGTACGAACAGACATAAGGTATGGTTGAACGCCCCATCCTCACAGGAATACATCACAGTATGTATTCCTGTGGCCTCCCGGCTCCCTCGTTCCAAGGAACAGTTGATACTCCTCCTCCTCCGCCTCTCAACCGCTCTCTATTGACAGCGCTGGAGGCTCTCGGCCACGCAAGTCAGATCACTTCGTGTATCCCATTGCATTGTCCAGTCGTGGACAAGGCAAAGCCGACAACGCATCACGTCTAACCCTGCCGGGACAGAATGGGGTCAGCAATGTCACTGCAGCCGCACGGACGTCACGTAACCGATGTCCGCGAAATGTAAGACCACGTGGCCTCGCAGAACCAACCGTAAAGGAGAGCGACCGCCTCGAAGAAACGAACAAAAAGAACGAAGGCCAGAGTACGAAGCGATCGGTTGTATAGCAGTGACGCAACGAACGTTCGAATGCCCCCGGAATATATAACCTCGAAGACGTCGACCGTGGCATTGATGTCGAACTGAAGGAACTGTCAGTCTCAGCGGTCGTCCTCGAACAAATAAGGTGGCGTCACGCGCGCATATCTCATTGGCAGCTCGCCACCCACACGCGTGTATCGGCGAATGCGTGACGTGTCATTTGCCATTAGGGTTACACGATCGAGCCAGTCGTCTCTTCTGCGCGGCAAATAAATATCACTGCTATAACGAAGTGCTTCTGTACTTGGCCATTGCGTGCGTGACCTTCAAGCCGAGTTGAGTCACGGCCTTTTTTTTCTCGAGATGTCATTCTCCGGAGGTCTCGGCTCCCTCGCACATTCGAGCACCTTCGAAGGTGGGCACGTAGGAGAGACATTTCAAGACGCCGACACAAGGTGAATGTTTACACCCTACTCATCAACGGGTGTGTTTATGCCTCGCGCGCGAGCACTCAGCGTCATTGAAAAGCCGTCACTGCCGTTGCGACGACGAATGGCAAGCGGAACTAGAAGGAACGGCTTCAAGAGTGCGCGAGCAACTGTACAGCCACTATATACCGTAAAGTCAGCTGTCATACGTCTTCGAGGAACGAACCACCTAATGGCGTCAATTTAGCAGAAAGAGAAAGGCTTCACACTATAAACAAGTGTAACGAATACAGCCTCGATTGCGTTATGCACTCCCAGAATGCAACTACGCAAATCGGCAGATAGGTGTATACGCACGAGCGTGTCGTATTGCCGCTTCGGTGTGGTTTTGCGTCACTGCGGGGCACTTTGAATTCTCGCACGTGTCACGTTTTGTATGTGAAAAGCATTTGCGAAAGCAACGGGCAAACGCGAAAACAATCTTTTTTCGTTTGTTTTGCTGCCTTCGTCGACAGCCTTGTAAGCACACGGCGTAAACACATTCTTTACTCGAGTTCGTTTACAGCAACTAATACGAGCATTCCACAACCTGGAAAGCAAACTGCAATTTATAGAAGTGTGCTCATCACGAATGCTGAGCTCAGTGTTGAATCGATAAACGTCTTGCGACAAATCATTGATAAATAGGCGCGAGATAATCAGCCATTACAGGCTTACGTTCCATGCATGAACCCATGCATGAACCACTACAGCCACTCGTGGAAAAGCTAATTGAACTTATTTCACTTCAATTCGCTTTTCAGTTCAATATTTTAACAGCCAATATCTCCTGTTCTTATGACTGTTTTGTGAAACGGGACTCTCCCGCATGTGACGGCGACCAAAAAGTTCCGCTGCTACGCTCTTTAGGCTGCAGAAGCGCGCTACGAGTATAGTGCAGTGTGTCGTTGTGCACTATATGTAGCCATTCAGCGCAGTTTCAGGCGATGAGCTGCACTCACTCTTGTAACTTTTCTTCTAATCTGAATCGTCTCCCGCTTCCATACAAGTATATGAAACAGTCGACTGTGAACGCCTCAAGTCAAATGTCCATGAACATTTCTCGAAGAAACTCTTTCTCTGAGCCGCATACAGATACACGTCTTCCGAGAGCAGCACGGAAGTACTATAGAAGGCATCCGAGATTCCGCACAGTCAACCGAGGGCGGCATATGACAGCGATGGACAGAACAACGGGATACCGTATGACGTAACGATCTGCGGACCCTGCCACCACGCCACGGAGGCAAAGAGGAAACCAAGCGCGCCCTACATCTCCAGCGTAGTCATTAATCAATCAAACGGGCTTTCTCCGACGCTCACTCGTAACCTCCCTCATACATACAATTTCCTACTTCGCAAATCACGTGTTCCAACGCGCGCGCTCGCACAGCGTACCGCCGTGGGCCAACGCGGAAAAAGAAAATGAAGTAAGAACAACGAAAGAGGGCGCCCGGAGGAACCGCTCGGAGAATACTTCTCGCATGTAGAACAAAAGCGCGCGTTCGGCAGACTCGGAAAAGACAAATGCGAAGAAAGACGGGAACGAGAGTGGAAGACTTTCTTCGCCTTTGCGTCGGCTGCCTTCAACGCTGTGTGTGTGTGTATGCCTTTGTCTGTATGTCTGCCTCTCTGTACGTCGGCTCTTGACTGTATGTGCGCATCTGTGTGTGCCTGCATTGGGCGTGTGCGAGGTCGCGTGGTGTTCGCACGCATCACCGGCTGCGCGTAACTTCACGTGATTTGGCCAAATGAGGAAAGCCGGAGGACGGCGACGACGTGAGTCGGAGACACACCGGCCGGCCCGCCCGCCGATTTCCGGAACACAGCAACTACAATGTTTCGTCGACGTTCTAGGGACGCTCAACTTCCCGTTGCGGGCAGCTGATATCAGGTGCACTGGCCTCGCTACGTCAAGGAGAGAGAGAGAGAGAGAGAGGAGCGGGCACTTTTCTTCGGCTGATCGATGACCGCAGAAGCAGCGTTTTCTTTCCTTAATGTTACGTGGCTCGTGGCATAACATGTATTACCACTATGACTCACTTGTAAGCCGTTTGCAATCGTCGGCCGTGCTGAAGGACTGATGTATACAAGTTATTTGCCGTGCATCTACAGTGGCTGATCAGGTGGAGCTGGTCAGCTGATCGCTTGGTGAGGCGGTTATACACCAAAGCGATATTGTGAACATGAGGACAGAGAGAGAGAGAGGGAGTGTGGGTGCGGGTGTGTGGGTATGTGGGTGTGGGTGCTTCCCCCTCTCCCTCTTTTCCTCTGTCTCTCACTTTCAAACTCCCCTATCCCTTTCCCCAGTGTAGGGTAGCATACCAGTGTTTGTGGACTTGTTAACACCCCTGCCTTTTCTCTCTCTCCTATTCTGTGGTGAGGCAGCGTACCGAACATGCATGTATGATAGAAATCGATGCGTACGTTACAAGGAACCCACCGCGTCAAAATATTATTCTGGCATCCAATGCAGTTCCCCTAAATCGTTCTGCTCATACACACACACACATATATACAGGGTGTCCCAGCTATCACGCAGCACGATTTTAAAAAAGAGGAACGGCGTTACGCGAATCAAACCTACAGCATATTGTTCCTAGTACACTAGAGTAGCCACTGCTATTTTTTTCGTTAATGAGGTTTAATTAATTAGTCATAATTATATTTCAAACTCGACAAGTACTCGCCTAATTGTCAAAATGTCAATGAGGCGTATGTAGGCATGTTCAAATGGCATCTAACTGCGCTCCTTTCAACAACGTGCTAATTGCGCGCTCATTTTTTCCGGCTGATGAAGAAAGCCCGCTAAATATGAAAAATAACACGTGGCTACGCTCCCAACCGCAAAGGAAACCAGCGCCCTCAAATAAGCTTACTGCAAACAACCGCTTTGCCTGTCGCCTGTTGCGAAAGACAGCGTTCCGCATTTTGGCAAGGGTACAGGTCGGGCGCCAACGAAATGCGAGCAATTTCGCTGGGAATCATTCCGTTCGATAGTACGCCACAATCATCCATATCTAACGGCCGACTGCTCTCATTGATAACGCGGCAGGTGTTCTGATTACGGCCTGACTCTGTAAAACCAAGCGGTGCGTTTCTTAGGCCGGGAAGTGGCAGATAGGGCGATGCGTGTTTTTTTTTCTTTCTGCACTTTTTCCTTGATTCTGTCTACCTCATAGGGAGCCTGTTTGAGGGCGCTGGTTCCCGACACGCGCAACACTCCAGTCACGTGTCACTTTTCATATTTCGCGGGCTTTCTTGATCAGGCGGAAAAAATGAGCGCGCAATTAGCACGTTGTTGAAAGTAGCGCAGTTAGATGCCATTTGAACATGCCTACATACGCCTCATTGACATTTTGACAATTAGGCGATTACTTGTCGAGTTTGAAATATAATTATGACTAATTAATTAAACCTCATTAACGAAAAAAATAGCAGTGGCTACTCTAGTGTTCTAAGAACAATATGCTGTAGGTTTGATTCGCGTAACGCCGTTCCTCTTTTTTTTTAATCGTGCTGCGTGATAGCTGGGACACCCTGTATATAGCTTATTCTGAAAAATCAGTTCTGAGGAAGCCTGAAGATCCCAGGGACGTTCGTGCATCCTAAGAGCCCGAACACATGCACAGTTCAGTAAGTAATATAAGATATTAAAGTTTTAGGTTAGAGGGCCCCAAGTAACGGGGTTGCTTAACTTAAAAATCTGTATTGAAGAGTCCTACAGCACACACTATACGTACTTTACGTGTTTTACAGACCATCGGACCAATGCAACAACGCAAGTCCACATAACTACATAACTTCGGCTTTCATATCACGCATTATTTGTCGTATAACCGTGTTCAGATCTAGATCTGTGACCGTAACATGAATAATGTCATAACCACAGAGGCAAGAATCTCAGCCAACCACAGATTTTACCAATGGTTTCAATGTAGTTCTAAGACTTAACTTCCGGAACTGCTTCGCCGGTGCGATTCGCGTTCTGCATGCCGGTATAGCGTACGCTGAAAGTCATACCCCAGGAAGTGATCGAGACGGATAACGACCAAAGCCAACCGACGCAGGTATAGACCACGCAATAACCGCATTCACTGTAATCTTCAGGAGCAAGAACTGTTTGAAGACTGGTCCGGAGAGAGAGAGAGAGAGAGAAACGAAGGGGGAAGGCAGGGAGGTTAACCAAGCACGTGCTCGACTGGCTACCCTACTCATGGGGAGGGGGAAAGGGAAAAGTCGACCATATTGGGGATCGATTCTTTGCGTGGCGTGCCCGAAGGACAACTTTGCTGTATAGATTATGGCTGGGCGTCGCGTTTACCCATGCATATGCATTCCGCATAGGGATGGCCGACACCGCCGCCTGTGAACACTGCGGCAACGAAGAAACAATTCGGCATGTTCTGTGTGACTGTCCGAAGTATAGCACACAGAGACAATCTCTATGCCATGCTCTCGACAAGATAGACGACCAGCCTCTATCTGAAGAAAGACTTTTACGCCATCGTCCGGACATAACGTCGCAGAAGAAGGCTTTACAAGCACTACTAGCCTTCCTGCGATCCACTGGCCTGTCAGAGCGCCTCTGAGCGGAACGCTCTTGTGTGTGTGTGGTTGTGATTGTTTTTTTTTCTTATTATTTATTTTCTCTCTCTCGCTTTCAACCCCATATTCCCCAACCCCAGTGCAGGGTAGCATACCGGATACAAACTTCTGGTTAACCTCCCTGCCTTCCTCTACCCTTTCTCTCTCTCTCTTGCTAATGAAACAAATCCGTAAACAGGGGTTGGTGCCAACGTTTCGACAAGTGGACTTGCCTTCTTCAAGGATCGAACTTATGTTCCATCCTTGAAGAAGACAAGTCCAATTGTCCCTTATGCATTCGCCTAAGACTACTCGAAGGCAAAATTCTTGTCTCAATTCTTGTCTCAATTCTTGTTTCAATTCTTGTCAGTCGCTTGTATTGATCGACCCACCCTCCTCCGAAAGCTTTCGGCACCTAGCGGGGTTTTGCACTGCCTCCAGGATCGAAGGCATCTCAGCTTTCTGCACCTCACGTGGATTTGTAGCACTGCCTCCGAGACCGGCCCACGTTTGACCAAGCGACCATGTCGTGCGATGATGCGTCATCGTGTGACGTCACGTTACGTCATAGTGACGTCGCAAATTTCTCCCTACCTGTGACGTCATGATGACGGCATATGAAGACGCCATCGCACGATGATTTTATTGTATTACTTCGTGTTAACGCCGACGCCGCCGACGGTCAATTTTCGTGTTTGGTAAGCAACTAAGGCTTTTGACTTAATAGGTATACAGTTTATTTCCGAAAGCTGTTAGCTACGCTGTTTTTATTTGTTTGCTTTTTTTTCTTGCCTTGACAATAGCAATAAGGCCATCAGACTGTGACAACGGCACATAATGGGATCCGGAAGCACAACGTGCAGAGCCGCCCCGGAACAATCCGGAAACGGGTCAATCCAATCCTGAAATTCAAGCGCGCGACGTAACACAGTCGCGATACTCCTTATAAGTGTATCAGTGGAATTTAGAAGCGTAAGAGGCGGTTTCGGATGTTGTGTTAGTTGTGTGAACGCGTAAACAGGAAGGACGCGGGCTCAACTGCTGCGCCAGCAAACAATGACCGGTAGCACGTGCGGAGAAGAAAGCGATACGGCGGCGTGTGTACGGAAAGCACGTTTCGCATATATACACAAAGTTAAGGACGCGGCTTCGAATGCTCGCTTTCCAAGTAGAAGTGTACAGCGTTACTGAGGCTACACGTCGAGGCGTTCTTAGGCCGTGAGTTCAACCTGACGAGTGAAGCAGTCACGGGATTTTGCAATAGTTAAACGGCGAATACATTGCTCCTTGAAGCGTAACACGCATTCATCGCAAGGTCTCGTCGAAACACGCACAAAAACAAACACCTACAATGTCGCATTTAGCGTTTCGCAGCGTCTTCCGCTACTGTTTCGTAGGGTACAGACGAGAATCACGCGTCTGTGCGCTGCGCGCAAGTCGTGATGAAACAAACGGTGCAGTGGCGCTAGTTCGTTCTTCTGGGTCGGTGACGTTAAACGTAGCTATCGTAACGCTGCACGCTTTTGGCGAGGAAAGGCGTAAGTGCGCGAGCACAAGCAGCGCACAAATTGGCCTCGAAATCAGGAGTGTGGAACCGATGCGAAAGCGACGCGGCGAGCGAAACTTTGGGCACGCGAAAGGAAGTAGTGCGAGCAGTACGTGCAGTGCTCAAAGCGAAACCTCGGATAGTCACGCAACATTTGCGTAGTTCGCAAAATTAAAGGGAAAGAATGACTGCCCGAGGGGTGCGCATTTATTTCTTTCTGTTTGTCCTTTTCTCATTTTTTTTCTTTTTTCTCTGAAAAAGACTCGGAGATACTACGAGTTGAAAGAGAAACTTGAACAGCGCTCCACTTTCCGGTTCGAGTTCATCCGGCTGGAAGCCATCATCATTTTCTAGGAAATGTGTTTACGCATTCGTTCGGTGAGGTTATGCGCTTGTGTAGAGTTGTTAGCGTTGTAGCTGAGTTACAAGAAATTGTAACGCCGGCTTTGCGATCCCGCACCACGAATGTGTAATTTAAATATCCTGCCAGGCACTTGTCTCAACGAGACACTTAAATTCTGCATGTTGGTGTACAGCGCGAGGAACGACGAAGACCGAAAGAACAGAATGGACACGGACGAGCGCTGTCTTTGCCGATGCAAAGATATTGTCAAAACATAGTTCCCAGACCACTAGAGAAGTGATAGAGGCCTTTCACATCAACCGAATGGGTGACGCATGCGTAAGTGAGGCATCGTTGTCTCTTACGGACAAGGAGCTCGCATATCTTCTCAGCACGTGTGCCGTCAGGTGATTCGCTGTTACTCTTTCCATCGGTTTTTTCACGCTTCTGCGCAGTGTTGTATGTTTTCTGCTTTTACGTACATGTGTTTTTCAATAAATTTTTTCAGTTGCGAGTCAGCGCTCGTCCGTGTCCCTTCTGTTCTTTCGGTCTTCGTCGTTCCTCGCGCTGTACACCAACATGCTGCCGTACCAACTAGCCCAACTTTCAATACTGTTGCACTTAAATTCTGTACGCTTCGTTATGTGTGCGTTATGTGCTAATCGAGTATCATACCGCTACGAAGCGATACCGGAGATGAAGAGGAAGACCGCATGAAAGAAGACGACTTTGCTGAATATTCCTTGACGTTCCTTGAAATGTTCAACATTTCATTTATCATCTCATTTACTTCGAGTAGTGTGCTAGACTCGGTGCTAGCCTATTATCTCCCGTTCTCAGTAACGAGCGCATGTCCTCTCTACCCTGAACGGAGTTATCAAAAACAATTATGATTCCTTCTTTAAAGGGGCTGACAACAAATTTTTGTAGTACGGAATTTCTCTTTCTGGAAGCTCACTGCTCATCGTGGCCGCCTTCTTTGGGCACCATTATGCCGAGAAGCTGCGTAAACTAGAAATCTGACAACGCGACAGGCGCGTCTTGCACAGTGCGAGGAATCATTGACAGAGATAACCCGGTTAAAAACGGTCACGTGTTACAATATGGCGCACCAGCGTCCTGATGGCAGCCATGTTGGGGTACTAGCGGGGTATCAAGCAGCACGTGGAAACATACTTGTGCTCTAAGTCCTGTGGGGATTGAGGCTTGCCCGTCGCCATTGCGCGGGTTTTTCGCCTATTTCTGCCATCCTCATGTCCGATCATGTCGCTCCCCTCCTCCGCCGTCCTACGGCGCTGGGCGAGCGGGGGTGACGTTAACCCCCTCACCCCGGCGCCGGATCACGACGGTGGCGCCACGTTCGAGTCTCGCGTGCTCGCGTCTCGCGAGACGTTGCGCGCGGCGGCGGAGTCGACACTCTCTGGACCTCGTAAGGTGAGGACGTCTTTTCTTTCCTGTCCGTCGGCTCCTTTGTTTGGGCTCGCTCGGACGGAGTTCGCCAACGGTGCCTTGCGCCAGCGGCGAGCGCTTACCTTACGTTGTCCTTTCCGAACGCTAGGCTGAAGAGCGGTGCGGTGCATTCGCGCGTGGTCTTACTACGCCGAAACCGTATCTATCGAAGCCAACGCGAGCGGAGTTTGCCCTTGCTCGAGCGATCGGGCCCTGTTTTGGTCGCTGATCGTGAGAGCTCGCAGCATAGTCGCGAGGGAACGTTTCTCTCAGCGGCGTGTCCCCGTGAGCCCTTTTGCCCGCGGAGACGTGCTCGCGGCATCCTTTGTGTTGTACTTTCGCCCGTGGCGTGGTTAAGCCTGTTTTGCTTCTCCCGCCGCCTTTGGGAGCGGGCGTTGTACGGCGTTTTGTGGTTGCCGCAGGCAATAAAGTGTTGCGGATTTCGAGAGCAGTACTGTGTACTTGCCGCGCTACGCTCGGCGCCTTGTTTGCGCTTGAACGTACGTGTGCAGCGGCGCGCTAGTTCACGCGAGGCGACGGCAGAGACGCGGCCCTGTGGCTCGCTAAGTCCGAACCCACGCTAGTGGCCGTACTCCTGTGAGGTACGTGCACACTACACTGGCGCCCAACGCGGTATCAAAAGCTCATTAAGCTTTTGACTGCTCTTAGCGAGTCAGTACGCCTGTGCGTCTCGGGCTCGCCGCAACATGTCTGCTTCGCGGGATTTTTGTCCGTTGACTTTTCTGGCGGACGCCGCGTTGCACGAGAACGAGGCCATTGCCTTCGTCGAGGGGCACCTTTGTGCACCCATACGTGTCGCAACCCCCTGTGGGGACGACACAAAGCGCCTGCCAGCTCCCTTTGGAGATGGTGCGTCGTTGCGGACTGGGCCCTTTGCCCTACCCGAACGGTGCGCTCAGGCGCCTTCGACTGCTGCAGTACCCTTCGAAATGCGTGGCAGTTCGACGGCACAGTGCTTTCAGTCGGTTCCCTGTGGAATTGACGGGGCGCAGGCTTTGGCCCTTGCCGACTTTTGCCCACCGTCAGCCGTGCAACCGACAGTTCGACCGCACGCTGAGCAGGCGCCTGTATTGTCGACGGTAGCCGCCCCAAGTGGCAATTATGTTCGACAGCAGGCAAATCCCGCTAGGAGCCTCTTTTGCTCTGGGAATGGCGCGCAGGGCGGTGGTCCTTTTGAAACCGCACCACTGATTGAGCTGGGAGACTGTTCACCTTCGCTCGACCGCGCCGCTAACGCACCAACGGCTTCCTGTGAAGCAGGTGCGACGCAGACGCTGCTGCAAAACGCCGTCGAGATGATCCAAGCGCTCTCGGGAGCTGTCCAAACGCTTTCGGCCGTTCCGAAACGCGCCCACCCCGCTGTTATGTTGCCTGTGCCAACATACAGCGGATACGGGGATTTGCTCAGCGCCCGAGACTACCTTGACTCTCTGTCACGTTATCAGAGAGCAATGGGTTTGGACGATCAGTAGGTGCTCGGGCGCGTTGTCCCGGCTGCACTGACTGATACGGCGGCGAGGTGGTATCGGCTTTCCGGTTACCGAGCAGCAACCCTCGAGGAGTTCCGCGCGGCCTTTCTGCGCGAATTCCTACCCGCTGACTACGAGAGTAGGATGCGGCGAGAGCTCGAGCTCCGTACGCAAGCTCCTGATGAGTCGCTTCAGGAGTACGTACGCGCGATGGACGACCTTTTCTCTATCGCTGAGCCCCGAGCCTCGAACGAGGAACGCGTCGAACGGGTGATTCGGCAGGCACATCCGACCTTTTCGGCGTACCTGCGCGGCGGTCGCTTCCGCGATTTGGAGGAGCTGGCCGCCGAGGCAAAGCGCATTCAAGGCGACCTTCTCGCCGCGCGTGCCTATCGCCCGCCGCCGCCAGCCAGCGAGGCCCTTGAGCCGCGCTGCGCATGGCGAGGGGCCGTGCCCCAACAGCAGCCCCACGGCGCTGCCTTTGCGGCTGCCAGTGGCTGCGCGTGGGAGTTGAGCGCTCGCGCTCTTGATCCCTATACGCACGAAAGGCGGGCAGCCTGTGCTGCACCACCTGAAACCCACACGAAGGGACGCCATCCGACCCAACGCAGTGTGGGTGACGCTCGTCGATACGTATCCTGTGATAACGTGGCGAGCCGATCACAGCAGCTCGAGGCTGCTCCGTCTCGTGAACGAGACCGAGATGGAGTGCGCTGTTTTCGCTGCCGTGAAAGAGGGCACATAGCAAGGGAGTGCACCGGATCTAGGCCTCCTGTGAGGCAGGGAAACGGATTTGCGGGTCGTTCGTGAAGGCACGGGCGACCCAACCTTTGCTTATCCCCTCTGCGTACAGGGCAAGCAGTCTTGCTGGTACGCACGCGCCGTTCATTCCGGTCATTATTGCCGGCCGTGAATTTTCGGCGTTGCTGGACACGGGCGCTAGCGCTTCGTTGTTCGGCGAACAGGTATTGTCCCACTTGCAGAAGCATTCGGTGCGCTTGCGGGACTGCCGAACGACATTCACTCTTGCGACAGGCGTGGCCCATTCGGCTGGCGCCGCAAGGTTGACTGTCAGATGGGGAGATCGAATGAGACGCGCGCGTTTTGTTCATCTCCCAGGGCTCAATGTTCCTGTGATTCTCGGTCGGGACTTTCTTTTGAAGACCGGGATCGTTGTGGACATTGCGAATGGCGGCTATCGTGATGGGCCCTTTTCCCAACTCAAGCCGTTCATCAGCCCGCCGGCGCTTACTGTTGCCTTTGCCGCAGAAACGTCGGAAACGTGCCACGCGGAGAGTTCGGGGTCATACCCCTGCTCAACGCATTCCTCCTCTCACAGTCCCCTTTGGGAACGAGAGGGCCGGCACGAACCGTGTCGCGCGCAAACTTCGGGGTCATACTCCGGCAGTACGCGCTCGTCGGCTCGAAACCCCCTTTTGGATCGACCGACACGACACGAAGAGGCGCCACATCCTTTGATCGCCTGTGCGACTCATTTGGATGATACACAGAAGGCTCGTCTGGCGTCACTTTTACGCCAGTACGATGAGCTCTTCACCGATCAACCGGGCTGCACCGATTTTGTCAGCCACGTGATCGAAACTGGCGACGCGCTTCCTTTGAAGTGTAACCCCAGGCCCGTCAGTCTCGCCAAAAGGCAGATTATCGACGGCTTGCTAGACGACATGCTATCGGCAGGCATTATTCGCCGTTCGTCTAGCTCCTGGGCGTCTCCAATTGTGTTGGTGCCTAAGAAAGACGGCAGTCATCGCCTGTGCGTCGACTATCGCCGTCTGAACGGAGTGACTCGTAAGGATGCCTATCCGCTCCCTACGATAAGCTCCATCGTAGGAAACCTGGGTGATGCACGGTACTTTACCACGCTTGACGCCTCGAAAGGTTACCTACAGGTCCGGATGGGTGAGCGTGACCAGTGCAAAACTGCTTTCACGTCCCACAGAGGGTTGTTCGAGTTCGCTCGTATGCCCTTTGGTCTTTGCAATGCTCCTGCGACGTTTCAAAGACTCATGGACCGCGTCCTCGGGGAAGCAAAGTGGTCATACTGCTTGTGCTACCTCGACGACATCGTGATTTATTCACGAACCTTCGAAGAGCACTTGCGCCATGTTGCCGATGTGCTCGAGAGGGTGCGGGCTGCCGGGATGACGTTAAATCCCGCGAAAGCCCAATTAGCGCAGACCCGTATTCAGTTACTCGGGTTTACGCTGGGCGAAGGCTCCATTGAGCCGGATCGGGAGAAACTTCGAGCAATCCTCGATTTCCCCGTGCCCAAGGACGTACGTGGCCTTCGCCGCTTTTTGGGGATGGTTAACTTTTACCGTTCTTTCATTCCGTCCTGTGCCCGACTGCAGGCGCCCTTGACCAAGCTCTTGGGTAAGTCTGCTGTTTGGCGATGGGGACCTGAGCAGCAAGAGGCGTTTTGCCGACTGTCTAGCGCCATTGCGGAGACAGCGCAGCTCAGACTCCCCGACCTGACCAGACCGTTCGTTGTTCAGGCTGATGCGAGCGATCTGGGATTAGGAGCCGTTCTCCTACAGGAATACGATGGCGTGTTGCAGCCGTTGGCCTTTGCCAGCCGCTCCTTGGTACCCGCGGAGAAAAATTATTCCGTTACCGAAAAGGAGTGCCTCGCCATCGTGTTTGCACTGCGGAAATTTGACGTCTACCTTGATGGGACGAAATTCGTGGTGCAAACGGATCACAGTGCGCTCAGCTGGCTGATGCGGCTCCGTGAGCCTGCGGGCAGGCTGGCGCGCTGGGCTCTCCTGATACAGCACTATGACTTTGCAGTGCAGTATCGAAAGGGGAGCACCAACGTGGTAGCTGACGCGCTATCTCGTGCCCCATTGTCTGCCGAGAACCTTGATTCCGGTGCGACAGCCGCTAGCGGTGCCTTTGCACAAGCAAGCGGTGGGGGCGAAACAGCGGCTTCGCCGCCGTTCGGCGAAAGGGGCGAGTCCGCATTCGGACGAACCCTGGCTGCTATCCAGGCAAACAGCGCACCGCAACGCCGGCCAGCGGGTGAGTTCTCCGAAGGCCACGAGGCCGAGAGCGAACCCGTGACGCCGACGCAAGCGGCGGTTGCTGCGGTCCTGAGTGGGCGCGATACCAGGTTCCCCTTTGGGAGAATGGGAATCGCTTTCAGCAGACAAGAGCTACTGAAGGCTCAGCAAAGTGATCCGTTTTGTCGCGAAATGTGCGACGGTCTCAGGGAGGCGGAGCGCCGTTACGCTGCTTGCCCTGCAGCGGGCGCGGAAGGGGGGCTGGAACCAGCGTGTGTCGCTGAGTCCCCCGCGGATTCATATTTGCTGGACCATGACGGGCTCCTGCTGAAATACGTAGCCACCGATGACGAGTTTATCGATCCGTTTAAGGTGGTTATGCCCAAAAGTCTGAGAGTCGCCCTGTTGCGATCCTCTCACGACGAACCCATGGCCGGTCACCTGAGTGGCTCCAAAGTTTTCGCAAAACTGAGCAAGACGGTGACCTGGCCCGGCATGAAGCGTGACGTTTATCGCTATTGCCGTTCCTGCCACGTCTGTCAAACGGTGAAGTCTAGGGGTGGCAAGCCACCTGGTCTGATGAAGCCGATTGTCGGTGAGCGTCCGTGGCAAGTGGCCACCTGCGATCTAATGGGACCTTTTCCCAGAAGTAAGCAGGGGTTCATTCACCTCATGGTAGTCGTGGATCACTTTTCGAAGTGGGTGGAATTGTTCCCTCTTCGGAAGGTGACAGCGAGGGCGGTGCTCGAGAAGCTGCAGGAAGTGTTTTGCCGGTTCGGCTTTCCGGAAAGGCTCATCACTGACAACGCTTCGTATTTCACCGCTCGGGTGTTTGGTGTCACGTGCCGTTCCCTTGGAATTGATCACTGCACCACTTCACCCTACCATCCCCAGTCCAATTTGACGGAGCGCGTCAATCGTACGCTCAAACCAATGTTGGCGGCCTTTGCCGAAAGTCAAAGGGACTGGGCAGACCATTTGAGCGAGCTCGCGTTCGCCATTCGAACATCCGAGAGTCGCTCGACTGGTTTCTCGCCCGCCTTCTTAAATTTTGGAAGGGAGTTGGCAAATCCGGTGACCAGTGTCATTCAATGCCAGCTCGGGGACGAGGAGACGCAGCCAGACTGTTCGGCTTACGCGTCAAAGCTTCGGGACCGGCTTTGTCGAGCTTTCTGTAAAGCGAGGCAAAGTTTGGCGTCGTCTAGGGCTCAGCAGAAGGCCCAATATGACCGCAAGCATCGCGACCTAGCATTTGAGGTGGGCGATCTTGTCCTGAAGCGCAACCACGCCCTTAGCGACGCGAGTAAGGGGTTCTCAGCCTCGCTCGCTCCTAAGTGGCTTGGTCCGTACCGAGTGGAGAAAGCTTGGACTCCACTCGCGTACTTGCTGAAAGATCCCATTTCGGGAAAACTCAGCCGTGCCCATATCGCAGACCTGAAAGCCTTTGCATCACGGTCTGACGAGCTCGCGCCAGCGCCCTGTGGCACTTCGCGCAAGCAACGGGGCACACCCGGTGCGGCGGACCGCATTCGGACCCCGCATCGGTATAATCTGAGGAAGCGGTCACCTTTGTGATTTCGCGCCGGACGGCGGACTCTGTTTTCCGCAACCGAAGGCCCTCAGTTACTTTCTAGCCTCAGTATGCTAGCTTCTTTACGGCCAGTGCTCGTAAAGAAGTCGGCCCGCCCAGTTTGCTGCTAGTGTTTTTTCTGTTTTATCTGAATATTCGTGTGTATTTAATACGTTTGTTCGGTTGTGTTTGCCGCATATTGAGTGTCATTTTGTTCTCTTTACTTTTTTTTTTTTCCGTGTTATATTTCTTGTGCCTGCGGAAGCATTCGTGAATACTGGTGCTTTGCGGGGGGAGAGGAACGAAGGACGCTTTGCGCCTTCCCACGCGAGTGCGCGCGGTTGGCGACATGACGCTGTGGAAAGTGAGGCGCAGTGGCCTTGGACGGCGAACTTCGGCCGCGCTCGGTGAAAGCGCTGCGGTGACGTGTGTGTGTGCGTGCGTACGTGCGTGGTGCATTGGTGCGCGTGCCTAGAAAGAGTGCGCGTGGTGAATTCACCTCATCTACGTGGACACTCGGGTCAATGACCCGCTGACGCCGGACAGACCAGCGGTGCCCTGCTCTCGGCCGTCGTCGAGAAGCCTGGCTGCCCTCCCCATCATGGCTCCTGCGCTAGGCGAGCTGACATTACAGGTATGCCTGCTCTCTGCCGACCTCGGGACGCCTCGCAGCCAGTTCGGGTCGGCCTTATTGATTCCAAAAAAGGGCCGGCTGTCCCAGCGAGGTCTCCCGTTATTCCAGCCGAAAATTCGGGACCTTCGCACCACCACAGAAGCGACGTTCGTCGGACTCTCGCGCCAATCGTCGTCAAGAGCGACGCGCCATCGGTGAGCCCGTTCCCGGTGTGAGGACTTCAAAGAAGTCTCCTGCCTCCGCCTCCCCTCCGCGCTGTGGACGCTCTTTCGCGCAACCATCACGAACACTTTTCTTAATTTCCTTAATTACCTCCCTTCCGCAGCGCCATTTTATTGTATTATGTGTTTCAAGCGTATTGTCTTTTGTTATTGATTTTCCTCGCATTATACTGTATTCTTTTTTTTAGCAGCAGCTCCAGGGCTGGACTGAGGCTAGTGGTTGCTCATGGCAGTGTTATTTTAACTGCATGGGTGACCGCCGGCCGCCTTTGCAGACCGGTAAAGGGCAAATTTAGGAGAGGGGGATGTGGGGATTGAGGCTTGCCCGTCGCCATTGCGCGGGTTTTTCGCCTATTTCTGCCATCCTCATGTCCGATCATGTCGCTCCCCTCCTCCGCCGTCCTACGGCGCTGGGCGAGCGGGGGTGACGTTAACCCCCTCACCCCGGCGCCGGATCACGACGGTGGCGCCACGTTCGAGTCTCGCGTGCTCGCGTCTCGCGAGACGTTGCGCGCGGCGGCGGAGTCAGACACTCTCTGGACCTCGTAAGGTGAGGACGTCTTTTCTTTCCTGTCCGTCGGCTCCTTTGTTTGGGCTCGCTCGGACGGAGTTCGCCAACGGTGCCTTGCGCCAGCGGCGAGCGCTTACCTTACGTTGTCCTTTCCGAACGCTAGGCTGAAGAGCGGTGCGGTGCATTCGCGCGTGGTCTTACTACGCCGAAACCGTATCTATCGAAGCCAACGCGAGCGGAGTTTGCCCTTGCTCGAGCGATCGGGCCCTGTTTTGGTCGCTGATCGTGAGAGCTCGCAGCATAGTCGCGAGGGAACGTTTCTCTCAGCGGCGTGTCCCCGTGAGCCCTTTTGCCCGCGGAGACGTGCTCGCGGCATCCTTTGTGTTGTACTTTCGCCCGTGGCGTGGTTAAGCCTGTTTTGCTTCTCCCGCCGCCTTTGGGAGCGGGCGTTGTACGGCGTTTTGTGGTTGCCGCAGGCAATAAAGTGTTGCGGATTTCGAGAGCAGTACTGTGTACTTGCCGCGCTACGCTCGGCGCCTTGTTTGCGCTTGAACGTACGTGTGCAGCGGCGCGCTAGTTCACGCGAGGCGACGGCAGACGCGGCCCTGTGGCTCGCTAAGTCCGAACCCACGCTAGTGGCCGTACTCCTGTGAGGTACGTGCACACTACAGTCCCATGGCTCTAATTAAGGTGTTTGCTTTACAAAACGGTGTGAAACTCTATAAATTGCACGCAAAAGACAACTCCGGTTCAGATACGCAAAAGGACCTTTGTCGTATAACCGCACTTGGCGCTCTGTGGCCGCACCTGGCCATTGCGCCGAAAAAACACCGTATCATCGCACGCGCCAGCATTCACAAAAGCGCGCTTCTCAAAGGCGTTGTGTGCCAAGGATCCGGGATGGCACTTATCGTCCTCATTTCTGTTCACAATACAGAAGCGCGGTCGCTCAAGATTGCCTATTGAAGCGAGGCTTCCGAATGACGCGCCGTTTTTCAAGCAGGGAGGCCCAACACGCCTCACGCGCTTCCGCACTGAAGATGAACGTTATTGTGTGCGCCGCGAGTTGCGCGTAGAAGATGCCATTGCGGAGTTTCTAGAAAGCATGAGCTATATATTCTAAAGAAGAAAACTAACACTTCATTTAAACTAACCAAGTTATGCTCAATGCTACTTTTTAAGCAACTAACACAATAATAATCATTATCGGATACGTGGAACTATGTTTGCTGCTTCAGATTAACGATATATACTCATTTCACTCGACTGTTGGCCAGTCCCCGACAGTGCAGAGGTGTCATCAGTATGGAAGCAAGCTGTTCGCATGCGCTGCGCCATAGTGAATAGTATACTGTTGTAAACAAGTCAGGCTCACTCAGACTAGCCAAAAGACCTCTACTTCACGAATAAATCTGACGGGTCAGTTTGAGTTGGAGTGGGTCAGGCTGACTCAGCTCATGAGTATAGTTTGCCAACTTATACTAACTCCTCCGAAAAAGTCAAAGCCAGTTCTACCCCAAACGCAGCATTGATTGGCCTGTGCTCCCCTCGTGTTTATCTTGTGTTTAACTGCTCCTTTCTGCTCTTTTGTGTTCTTTTCGTGTGATTATGGGATATCTTATACCTTTTTTTTGTTTTTTAATTGTGATTATCTTATTTGTTTTGCGATTACCTATTTTCCGTTCTATGATCGCCTTTCTACTGTTTTCTCACTGCTTGCTGCTCCGAGCGCGGTGCATCTATATGGCTCCCGGTGCTGGCGTTTCGCTGTCGCTTCGCGGGCTCCGGCAGACGACTTAGCCCTCCGGCGACGCTGGTGTTCACGGGCAAACAAGCGCTGGCGTTCCAAACGTGAAACGTGCTCGGCTTATGTATATCAAACGTGGGACATGCGTGACGCCAACGCGAGTCATGAGACGATGACAGGGCGGTCCCTTAAACTGCTCCGCAGTTAAAAGTATTACATGTAAGGGAGCGGACGTACGGGGAGGTTAGGGCACGTGCCCCTCAGCCTAAGAAGTCACATCCTTCGAACTCAAAGACCGCTTTGGGCTTCTAACTCCTTCCTTACTTACTATTCCTTAACCCCTTTCTCCTGTGTAGGGTCGCAAACCATACGGGCGGCTGATTGGCCTCCGAGCCTTTCGTTGTACTCGTTTTTCACTTATGTAAACTCATTCTCTTTCTTTCTTTCTTTCTTTCTTTCTTTCTTTCTTTCTTTCTTTCTTTCTTTCTTTCTTTCTTTCTTTCTGCAGGCGAAATGCTAGAGGAGGCCGGTGTGCTTAGATTTAGGTGCACGTTAAAGAGCCCCAGGTAATCGTATTTTACGGAGCCCTCCACTACGACGTCTCTCAGAAAAATATCGCGGTTTTGGGACGTGAAACTCGGACAATCACTATTATTCTCTTGTACCTCGACCGAACTCCAGAATGCGTTTAAGCTAACCTCTTCGACTCCTCGTTAGGACTTCCGATTTCCATCTACACTTCTAAGCACTCGTTTTTAGTTGTCTGGCCCACAAGTCGAGCTTCCATGACGCTGCATTTTTTATAAAGGGACAACAGCACGAGCTACCTCACTTGTATCGTATAGCTGTGCGGGCGCACGCGAGAGACCCCCTCCGGCGGCGCAAGGTGGTGTATTTCGGGAGGAAAGTGTCAGAGATATGCAGCGATTAAGGTTACCCTAATGACGCCTTCTTTGTCGACTCGCCTACGAGCTTCCGCGGCTCCCGCAACAACCGCTTTCGCCGAGCGGCATCTAAAATATGATTCAACCCTGTTTGCGCAGCGCAACACATATATAACAGGGCATTTGGAAGGCGTCTTTGGCACTTTTAGCCTTCATTGCCGAGTTATTCATGAGACAAATAAATAATCAGCGTTATTTGACAAGGCCATCTTGTGCAGTGGAAAACTCCAACGCTCAGCGGAAAAACAAGGTGTATGACGTCATTGCCGGTGCCAGTACATTTCCCTTCACTTGACTGACTAGTCATTTTCAACGCATACTGCAGAACTGAGGGCGGTGCGCATGCATTTGCACGTTCTTTATCATTGCTAGCTGACTTTACTGTCGTGTCTAAAAGATTTGTGCTTAATTGTGCTGAACCTGACTTTATTAAGTGAGATTATCAATTCGTAGCGACTTCATAAATATTTTCATGTTCCCGACTGATTCTGCCGTCCGTTCATAGCGCACTGTTATAAAGGCGTGCAAGCTGGGTTAAGCTTTTGAACTTTCAAATTTACTTTATTGGGCATATCGAATGTCACTGACAGGGTGTTAGAGATGATGGCCGGATACATTTTCCTTTTCACCTCATCGAAATCATATAGGATCGCACCGCCCTCGGTTGACTATTGTTTCCTCGCTTAACATCAACCGCGTCGCTTCGATTCGTTCACTCCAGCTTTCGTGAATAATTTTGCGATAGTGATAACGTACACGGAAATGTATTTAGAAGGAATAAAGGCGTGTGCAAAAGAGACTTTTCTAAGAAATCGGCCACGTGGTCAAGTCCCCGCGCTTTGGTTTCGCGGTAAGTGGCATAGAGAAATTTTCGAGAAGGGCTGTGTCCTCTAACTGTCAGTTTAAGCTTTTTCCGGATCTATACGCAGCCCCTGAATCTTCATGATCGGAAATCAGAAAGAAAAAGTGCTTGGCACGGAATTGGGCTGCGCGTCGGGTTCCAAGCACGCTTGTTAGAGTTATATCTTTCAGTTAGTGCCGAAACCCTGTGTAAAGGAATCCGCGGTTTATAAAACAAATACACAAAACTGCACCTAAATTTTAGTAAATGTGATGTATGTAAATGTATGATGTATGTATGTAAATGTATGATGTATGTAAATGGTGTATGTAAATTTTAGTAAATGTGATGAGTACGCACGCCGTACAAGGCGCTTAAAGGTCATTCAAGTTTTAACGACCCGCCTGTCGTTGCTAAACATGTTCATTGACTTTCCTTCCTGGTTCCAATTAGGAGCGCGCGTAAATCACGTTTAGACGTTGCGCGGGCTGTCGTCACTGCAACGCTGTTGGCGTAGACTCGCGTCGCATACGAATAACCACGGGCGCGCTTTTCTAGCGGGTGTAACATTTTCGTTATGGGCACACCGGTGCCAACGACCGTTGCGTCTTTTCCATACAAGCGTTGTCGTTTCCTGCTTTGAAATCGTTGCGCATCGCTTATTGCGCTCCGGTCTGCGTTGCGACATCGTATGTGTCCGCGAGCGACGGATCAATGGCCAAAGATGTAAACGTGATTGTTTTGCAGCGAATGACTTGAAAATTTACACGGATGCCCTGCGGTATACCAACTCGAACGAGGCATTTTTTTCAACTAATAATAATGTGTTTGAAAGAACTGTCGGTAACCTGGCCTTAGACAAGACAGCGAAATAACAAGGCGACCTTGTTGCAGATATAACACAGAAAAGTTTGTTGAGGAAAAACACAGAAGTTGACCTGATGTCACGCGGGAGGTTTTGAAAGTCTATACCCGGGCAGCTAGCCTAACAGAGTTCAAGGAGGGAGGAGTCTATCCGCTCCTTTTCTGTCCATTCCCCTTTATTAATTTTATCAACGCGTAAAAAATACCACAGTACTTGGAAAGCACGTCCTAGAAATATGTACCAAGCTGGAAATGACAACTAAACTAAACCATAGATGCACCACTGAGTGTTTCCTGTGAGGCCTTTGACGTATTACGCGTAGCATCACGTGCAATTTGATTTTTTAACGACTTATCTCGTGATGTGAAGATACGCACTTGTATTTTGCTCACACTGCTATATATATATATATATATATATATATATATATATATATATATATATATATATATATATATATATATATATATATATATATATATATATATATATATTATATAATTATAGCGGCTTGCACTAAGTTACGCAGGGCTCGGTCGCAGCAGAATAGCTGCTGGGCACTTCAGCTGGGCGTTTCAGCTTCTATTGTTAACCGTGTGTACAGAATGCTTGGGTGGTGATTGAGCGTGTTCCAGCTAATGATGATGATAATTTTCTATCTACGACACACGGTAACCTTCGATTATAACAGCTCTGCTGTAAAACCGTACCCACAATTTGTTAAGCGGCTTAAAGGTTCATTCATACTTGCGATTAGCGCCGTTCGCGCGACCATTTGCAACTGGCGACGAAAAAGCGACTCAAAGCGACCCGGATGTTCACACCTGCGAGCGACCCATGCCCGTCGCTACACGGAATTCACGCCTGTTCTCGTTGTCATTGCCCTTGTAAAATAAGCCGACGACCTGTTCCTGCGCATCTGATCGGTTCAGAGGTTTGCGACTGCAGTCGCGCGACTTAAAATTCGAACAGCGAGCGACTGAGCCAGACCAGTCGCTTTGAGACTAAAGCGGCCGTTGGCGACGAAACGCTTTGCAAAGTTAATCTGGTCCCGCGACCGGTGCTATAGTCGAATGTGTGAACGAGCCTTAATACTGTTGAGAGGATTCAAAACGAAAACATGAAAGAATAATTAAATAAAATTCAGGAGTGCCACCCATCAATATGACAGCTTTCAATACGCATTTCTGTAGTGTCCTCTAACTGGGTACAAGGTGTCGCTCAGCTATAAGAGACACAGCACTATAGGATCAAGAAAAAGAAGAAAAAAAAATAAATCTCCGCATTGCGTTTATATGGTGTACGGGGTAGAGTGCCAGTTCCACATCTCTTCTCAACTTCCCGGTTCGCGAAGGGCAGGCAAAGCATAAGAAGCAATGAAAGAAGCAATGTGGGCCAGGGAAGCGCTGCCGACCTAGCAGGTGGCACACACACCCAACCCGGCGCAGTCGCATATACTCGCGACCGCATGCCGTGCGCCACTGTTTCTTTTTTTTTTTTTTTCTTGCACTCGCGTACCACAACAGGCGCGCTGTTGTATGCCTGTTTAGCGTGCCCTCTGGTGGCGCCGACCTTCGCGACTCGTGGGGTTCGCTCTCCCGGGTCGTCGTTCGTTATGCGCGCGAGTTACGTATACGTCGGGCACCTCCCTCATTATACGAACCTCCTCCTCCTTCCCCACTGCATGCGTCAGGTTCAGGGTGACACCGTGTCACTTCCTCACGAGCCAGATCCTGCACGCACGCACGTATACCTTTCTCCCCCGCCCCTTACACACGCACTTGCACGCATTGTACAAACACTAGTACGATTTTACACACCCACAAGCACCCACGCACACACGCACACACGCACACACACAGGCCGCCAAGGTATTACGGTGGTTACTGTGCTCAGTTGCAGACCCCAAAGTCGCGGGTTCCATCCCGGCCGCGGGACGTCCGCATTTTCGATGAATGAGGCAAAGAGATAGAGGCCAGCATACTTACATTTAGGTTTACGTTAAAGAACCTCAGGCGGTCAAAATTTCGGGAGACCTCCATTACGGTATGCCTCATAATCATATCATGGTTTTGGCGCGCAAAACCCCGGAAATTACCATTTTTAACACACACACACACACACACACACACACACACACACACACACACACACACACACACACACACACACACACACACACACCACACACACACACACACCACACACACACACACACACGTGCGCTCGCACGCACGTACTTGCACAGACAATCGTGGGAATGCACGTGCAGGCACAGGTATGATTTGATTTCACACACACCTACACATTTATAAATATATGCTACATGCGCAAGAGCACAAACTCACGCGCACACAAACACATGCCAAACGCGTATGCATGCACACGGCTGTACAGTCTGCAAACACACAGGAGCGCTCAGACACAGGAACACACACAAGACACTCGCACCCAAACACGTAGTGCGTGCAAGGAACGCACTGACACAATCGCCAAACACACACAAACACAAACACACACACACACACACACACACGCACGCACGCACGCACGCACGCACGAGACGAGCGCGGTGTATATGGCCCTTCAAGAAGACGCCGCTCGTCGCAGGTCGTTTGCATATCATTGCTCGGTTGAGTGGCCAGCGACGGCACGTCGACGGTCGGCCTGCGTGACCCACATGAGTCGCGCACGACGAAGCCGTCGGCGAGCCGTTCCGCCGCCAACTTCCGCTATACGGAGTTGCATGTGTGTGTGCGCGCATGTGTACTTGTATAAAGCCGCAACAACTCGGCTGTTTACGGCGAAGCTCCATTGGGCACGCCGGCTATACCGAGCTCCTCAGCTCGCTATTACATCGCGAGGCTGGTCCACTCTCACAACAGCTACGCGCAGAGATCATTAAAAGCGAGGGCCGTTTCTCGGCTGACCAGAGGGCCAGGTTGCTTTCCATATAATGTGCTTTCTATTTATCGAGAGGGCCTATATAAACGCCAGATCGGGGGCCGACCGCTCAGGCGGAAACTTCTACCATGCGGCGCCGTTGCGTAAGAGCGGGTTGTTATTAGCGACCCTGATGGGAGGTGGCGATGCCCTGAAATGGACAATGATGCGGAAGCCGATATCGAAGCGAGAAATTTCGAGGACACTGGCAACTTTTACGAATCTTTGGTTTACCGCCACACTTCTCTGCTGCCCCGTCTCTTTTTATCGCTACTGTGTTATTTGGGAGAGACAGCCATGTGACAGGAGTATCATTTGCGGTTGTTTGGGTCGAAGGTGCGAACGAGCGTAGAGGGGGAGAAAGGTGAGAAAAAGAAAGGGGTCAGAGGCTGCCACGGCGTTTTGCTGCTCAGGAGGAAGGAAATCAAAAACAACGCAAAGAAATACTGCAGTGATCGAGTGGGTTTAACGCATGACACAGAAAGAATACACACTGACACAGGACACGTGCTTGTCCTGTGTGTCAGTATTCTTCCTGTGTCCTGCGTGTGTATAGAATGCATGATCTCTCCTGTACGCAAGTTGTTGCCCTCGTTATCTCCGGTGTTGAAGAAATTTTTGAGCAGAAACCATTGGAACTGAATTGCCGAAAGCAAGCGATAGGTAAATAGCATAATAATAATAATAATAATAATAATAATAATAATATAATAATAATAATAATAATAATAATAATAATAATAATAATAATAATAATAATAATAATAATAATAACAATAATAATAATAATAATAATAATAATAATAATAATAATAATAATAATAATAATAATAATAGTTGTGGTTTTACGTCCCAAAACCGCGATATGATTATGAGAGACGCCGTAGTGGAGGACTCTGGAAAGTTCGACTACCACAAATCTAAGCGCACGGGCTTACGGGCTTCTAGCATTTTGTCACCATCGAAATGCGGCCGCCGCGGCCGGGATTCGACACCGGAACCTTCGGGTCAGCAGACGAGAACCCGCCGTGGTGGGTATAGACGGAAGCGTAGAAACGGACAATCACGAGCATGTGTCAATCGACAGCCGTTGATTGATCGATGCTCGGTTATGCGTTCGAGACACGAGAAAGCGTGAACTCATACTCTTGAATAGAAGCAGCGCAAGGCGGTAGGACACGAACAGTCGTTATCTGCCCATCTGTTACGTCTTCTCCCGACATTTTTATGTGACTAACCAGCCTAAATGCGCTGTACTCAGTCTCTCACGTGCACGTGTACTGAGCGTAGCTTAGCATTGTTTTCACAAGATTCTTCATCTTCGATGAACGTTTTCGATCTACTCGTCTCTAAATAAGCAGACACACAGCGTGCTCTTCGAAATGACAGTGGGACATTCCCGTGTTTAGTACTGTACTTACGCGTGCCGCACATGAATACAGTGTTATGCCGCGTTGTACAGTATTGCACCGCAATTTATAAATAATTTTTGGGGGAAGTGCTCACGACGTAAGAAATCGAAAATCGCGAGGCGTTTACAAAGTAAGAAATCGTGGGCAATTGTAGTAAGCAGAAAAACTCTAGTATTTAATAGATAGAAAGTTAGAAACTGTCTAATCAGACGTTTCGCAAACCGATCTACAACTTTCCCATAGGAATTTCGTGCCCAGCTTCGTCGCTTCAAAGGTTGGTTAATTAATCGTGCCTAGTTAAGCAGATAAGTAGAACACAAAAATAGTGTGACTTATTCCATGCAATAGCCGGCAACGTGCGTTTGGTCGCGTGCCTGCATATTTTTAAATTCTGGCTACAGTTATCTGGGGCGCCCTATATAAAGCTCCTTCCGAATTGTTGCTTTTCGAGACTCCCGAGCTTGAATTGAGCTTTCGGTCGTATTTGGCAACTTTCTAGACGCCCTAAAGTCTCGAAAGTTACCAAATACGACTAAAAGCGAAAGCTCAGTTTCCATTTCATGCGGCGCATGGCGTTGCGCGTGAAAGATTTCAGAAGATAACGTCTGACATCGCGTCAAAAGCCTGTAAACTGATCGATTTCTTCAGTTTCCCGGTATGGAATGATAGTTAACTTATAACAAGCAATACAATTCGATCGCAAACTGTAGGTCTTCAACCAGCCGAAGTCGACACGTGCGCTTGATACGATGACACGATAAGGTGCACCAATCGCCGAGATCTTAATGGGTCGATCCTGTCAAGCCTCTGAAGGGCTTCCACAAATAGCCGTTCCGGGGAGGATTCCGTCTCTTAACCCCCTCCGCAATCCCTGTGGCCTGTGCGCTGTGTTAAACAAAAACACGCTAACAAACGACGTGAGCCCGCGGCTACATAAGCTTGAGTGAACGACCGACCATAAAAGTCAGCATTACATATACGATGTGGCGAAGGCGACCCTACACACGCGTAGATAGTCCTTGAAACCGGCTTCCGAGACTTTCTCTTCACGTTCCCTTCGACGGAAAGGACGACGCGAGAGTATCAATCAGGTACCGACGGCGGCCGCGGATTGAGCGACAGAAAACACACACGGCTCAAATTTGGCCCCGGAATTGGCTTCGAGTGGCAACCATTACGGAGCGCGCACCTCGTGCGTCATCGCGTGCGTCGCTCCTTATTGGTCAAGCGAACCGAATGACGTCATCGCGTCGTACACTTTGCTCTGATTGTACAGAGTACGGTTGCTCCGCTAAGATAAACACACGCACATGGTTTGAGCGTCCCCTCCTTTGTGACGTCAAAACAGTGCACGCGGATTCGAGGAGCGGCTAATGGGACTTCGCAAGGAGTCAAAGTTGAGTGGCCGTTCGCATTAACATTCCGCAAAATCGAAAGGCAAAAAAATGTGGCCGGTACGTAAAGTGGTACGTAGGGGGCAGGCCAGTGCCTTTGGTGGTTTGCTATGACTACGGATTACTGAGGCCGAGCAAATGGATACCTTTAAGTGGGAGGCAGTGGCCGGAAGGTGAAAAAAGAAAAAAAGAAAAGAAACGAAGAAATTGTGACTGTTTTTGGATGTCATGCACACGAACGCTCAAAGTTCAGCTCCGACGGCCTCGTCCTTGTCCTAGGCCTACGGCACAATCAAGCGAGAAATGATGCGAAAAAACAAGAAGCCGTGTTTATTGTTGCCGCCTTGGCGGCGTGCCAGCTTTCATTATTGCGACGCGGCCCGAACGCCGGACTGCCGTGTATACACGCACAACAAAGCCGGGCGCTGCCTCTTTGATATTTTCGTTTGCGAGGCTCTTAGCAGAAACTCACTTTCTCTCCCTCTCTCCCTACTCCCACCCCTAACCGCCTTCTTCGTTGCGTCACATGTGAGCTGCAAAACTTATCTTCGCGCAGGGTCAGGAATGACGTCAAAGAGCGGAATTATCTCTTTCTTCGTTACCGAATTTTCTTCTCGAGCGCGCTTAATCGCTTCGGCGCGAGCGTGAGAGAAGCTTCGCGAAAATGCTACGCGCGTCGATTAAGCGAGAAGAAAAAAAAAACAATAGGCTGGCCCGAAGGCGCGTGAAATGGAGCCTGTTTTTCGTGAGCGAGGGAGATAGACGAGCAGTAATCACGGCGTCGGCTTTATCGCCGTTAACTTCACACTGTACCGGCGTAATTGCTTCTTTCACGAGGCCAATGTCCGCACGTGCAATGTTGCGTATGCGTGTAAACAACAAGAAGTTGCTCTCGGGCCACTCCTTGTTTGCGCATTTGAGTTGCCGATGTGCGAGGTCGTTCTTGGACCGGCTACTTGGGAGCTAGGAGTACTGCAAAAATAAAAGCTCACAAGATCCCTTATGCATTCGTCTAAGACGCGTGGACGGCGAACGCCATATTCTTTTTGTTCTCCGTCGATGAAGTGATCATGCGTCGCAGAGGCGTGCGCAAGGGGGGGGGGGGGGGGGCAGGGGGGGCCCCCCCCCAGTCACTTAATATAGGGTGGGGGGGGCGCAAAGTCTGCCCCCATACATTGACTAAGTAGGGAGGGGTGGCACTGCGATGAACCTCTCCCCCCCCCCCCCCTTGAGGAGGGACCCTGCGCATGCTATGCTGCCAAGCACCCCTCCGAAAGCCCTCTGCACCTAACGTGGTCTTGCATGGCAAGCTTCCTGCATCTGACGGGGTTTTGCAGTGCCTCCGGGATCGGGCCATCTTTGACCAAGCGGCGACGTCATATGATGACGTCACTGTGACGTCACTTCATGAGGCGTCACAGTGGCATCACAAATTTCGGTGATCTGTGACGTCACGATGGTGTCATAGAGTAACTTCATCGCATGATGATTTTTTTTTCATCACTCGCGTTGACGCCGACGCCGACGGTTCCTTCTCGCGTTTGGTCAAGCATCCAAGGCTTTCGTCTTAAAGGTCTGTCGGCAGTCAGGCGTGCGTTCAAGGCTATTAATTCTTCCTCTTCTATTTTGCAGTTCGTGACAAAGTTGTCTAGACTTTCCGAGCACTTTGTTACGTTGAACTCAGATATATGTATCTACGTGTTTTACTAATGCGACGTTGGTTAAACGCTGCGCAATTTTCCCGTCCGGCGCCAACGACTTCACTCACACGTATACGCCGCACCTGTGGGGAAAAGTACGAAATCTGGAGAAAAAAAATAATTTCTTCCGTGGATTGTGTTTGACCTCCACTTCACAGAATGCGACGCAGGCCTCAGGAAACGTGTGGGCAAAAGAAAATGTCGAGCACAAAGATGCCAGAAAGAGATAAGGGCAGCGCCGCGACCTATGGCGACGTGTCCCCGATAAGAATCTACCGATCATAAACGTCCACTGCCAGCCCTTATACCTGAACGAAGAGGCTGCGTTAGGCTGAGAGGCATGTTATCTTAAGAAAGATCGACGTTTGTTATTTTATGCATGCGGGAGGCGCACTCAGTAGATTCCGAAGGCAGATACATAAATAGCGACGTGAATTGAGGGAGGAGGACACACGGAAAAGTTCCGGAGGCTCAGACGCGGGCCAGTAAAGGCTAATAATAATAATAAAAAACAGACAAGGGCGCGCGTTGGATCTCCACTGCATTGCCTTTTTTTGAGACAGGTGAAAAAAACCTGGCGTGAAGTAGCCTTGCACGACGTGGCGTCCAAACCTTTGCAATATCCCGTCACACGAACACTTACGCCACGCAATGTCAAACTTGGTCTATTTCACTTTGCAAAAATAATAGTAAAGATTGCCCGGGTTTTAGGCGTCAAATCGACGATGATATGATTATGAGGCACGCCGTAGTGCATGACTCCGGAAATTTCGGCCACCTGGGGTTCTCTAGCGTGCACCTAAATCTAAGTACACAGGTGCTGTATGCATTTTGTCCCCATCGGAATGCAGCCTCCGTGACTGGGACTCGAACCTGCGCTCTCGATCGAGCTTGTATTTCACTCTATCGCGGTAAAAGCGACGATGTCTTTCCTGTAGAGCACGGTACTTTTACGGCGAAAAAAAAGAATGAGGCGAGATTTCGAGGGTTCGACCCCCCCCCCCCCTTTTTTTTCGGTAATTGCGTCTTTCTCTAAGCGAAAAAGTCACCACATGGAGCCCATAACTGGGCGCATAACTAGCACTAAGTGAGTGAGAGTCAGCTGTCAGCGTTGCGAGTTCCCAGTGTCGGTAGACATATGTAGCTGAGCTCCGTCTGTGTGCTTCATCTCTTGATTTTATTTACTGCGTTAACGCAAGCATTTATTTTTGTGTAACAAGGCTATAGGCTGCATCTTTTTCCTGTACACTTTATATTTTCTAGAAACAGAGAAAAGAGAGAGAGAGAGGCAGAAAGAAAGCGATAGAAAGAAAGAGAAAAATAGAGAGAAATAAAGGGAATAAAGGCATAAAAAGATAGAAAGACAGATAAAGACATAAAAAGAAAGAGAAAGACACAGAAAGAAATACACAAAAAAGACAAAGAAAGAGTGCGATAAAGAGAAGAAAGAAAGAGAGAGAACAAAGCAGAGGAAGAGAGAAAGAAAAAGAATAAAGAGAAATAAAGATAGAAAACGAGAAAGAGAAAGAATTAGATAGAGAAAGAAAGAAAAAAAAATTCGCAGCCTATGCACGGGTGAATGATGAAGAGCTTGGGCGAAGCTCCTGAAGCAATCATGGTTACACCGTGAAATCTTCACTGGTTTCGCCCAGCAGTAATCAAAGCGATAGCCCAGTACATCATCAAAGACGTGACAAACTGTATATATTTATACAAGAAATTTTATTAATCGTAAGTGGTAGCTGGACGTGGCTTCCGTTCCCCCTTCATTATAACGGCTTTATGGGCGGTGAGGTAATGGCAAAGACGAAGTAGTCGGTGATGGATCGTAGTGGGATGTTTGCAAAGACGAAGTAGTGGGCAGTTTGCAAAGGATCGGTGATGGGTCGTAGTGGGATGTTTGCAAAGACGAAGTAGTGGGCAGTTTGCAAAGGTGGCTTCCGTTCCCCTTCATTATAACGGTGATCGGGTAATGGATCGTAGTGGGATGTTTGCAAAGACGAAGTAGTGGGCAGTTTGCAAAGGTGGTTGGGTCGTAGTGGGATGTTTGCGCGAAGTAGTGGCGGAAAGGTGGTTACGCCGGACAACGGAGATGTGACAAGGTTAGACTAAGAGGAGCTTCGCCCTAATAGAAAGAAGCAGATACACAAAACAGAAACAAGAAACGGAGAGAAAGAGAAAGAAAGAGAAGAAAGAAAAAGAAATAAAGAGAAACAACGAAGGCCACCCATCTGCGCTCTTCCTTCAGGCTTGGCACCACTAGTTCGAAGAGGCCATAATTTTTTTGTTTTTATGCAGCAAACGTTCCAATAAGTTGACGTGTCTTGACGAAGACAAGCCCACTTTTCGAAACGCTGGCCGCAGCGACGTTCCCTGTTCAAAAATTTTTCATTACGTCAGAGGAACGCAAGGTCACATACTGATGACGACACAGCGTACGGCGTACAAGAGTAAAAGGATATACGACGAAAAAAAAATAACATTTCGCTCGCCTGGTTTTTAATGTAATCACGCGGAACTTTAAGCTTAACCCTCGAGGAAAATCCTGTAACCAGTTATCTGGCGACCGCGTTCTGCGTTAGTTAACGCGTCGGCCTTACTGCACGATCAAGGCCAGATTGCGTGAATACAACAGTGCGCCGTTGTGCTGCGCTTACGTGACGATTATCAATCATGTCTCGATTGTGCGAGTAATAGACGAAAAAAAAATTTAACGCATGATCCAACGCGCCTGTTCGAAGCAACGTTAAGCGAAGATGTTCTTTTTTTAAGTTTCAATTGAATTTCAATCAAAAGACTCACCATTCACTTCTCACTCGGATTTAACGTCCATACTGAATGTTGTGCTAAGAGATAAGTTGTAAAATAACCAGTTAAATTCTATATTAATGAATTAAACGCTTGCGACTGGTTTTGCTTTATTCCTACGTAACGTGTAACTTCACGAAACGTTTATGTTTATATACAATACACATTTCACAACCTACCCAAAAATACCTCGAAGTAAAAGCTTTAAAAATATAAGGTGTACACAGTACACTTCTACCAAGGACATGGTATATACCTCTAGTAATAATAATTGTTGGGTTTAACGCCCCTAAACCACGATATGATTATGAGGGACGCCGTATAGTGGAGGGCTCCGGAAATTTCGACCACCTGGGGTTCTTGAACGCGCACCTAAACCTAAGTACACGGGCCTCGGGCATATTCGCCTCCATCAAAAATGCGGCCGCCGCGGCCGGGATTCGATCATGCGACCTTCGGGTCAGCAGTCGAGCACCATAACCACTAGACCGCCGTGGCAGGTAGAGGTGGCAACGCTGTTTCCTTCGATAACATAACTTAAAGGGCCGTTTGTCCATCTTAAAGCCCCGCCCTTCGTAAAATGTTAATGTAATCAGCATCCTGATTTTAGTTTTTTTTCTGCGTACTGTGCAACATGAACCGGGGTAAGCTCAGGTTAAAAAAAGAAACAGCAATTCGATACCTCATGGCTCGCTACAGAACACACTTCAACGGTATCGCAACCTCAACGGTATTTGAGGTTGCGAAACTGCTTAATTAACTTTTTTTATTGGGAAAAAGGATACCGTGAAAGTGCCAGAACGGGAAGTTTTGGAGCCGCTGTCAACACCAAACATTGCATTTCTTAAAGTTAAACGTAACCTGTTTCGAGTTATACACAATGTTTCTTTTTTTTAAATCCTAATAAGAACGATTAAGAAGGAGAACAGGAGGAAGAGGACAAGGTCGAGAAAACAAAGAAAAGGCTGAAATGAAAATCCAAGTCAGAGAGCAATGTAGTTACTGGAAAATCAGGGCATCTCGCCGCAGATATACGTGTTTTTCGAAAGCGTTACCAGTCGCACATTATGCAGCAAATAGGCCGGGTTTCCATATTGGTAGGATTTGGTTTCTCACGTGCAGATTATTGAAAATAGCAACTTGTGTGTCGGCTGTATTTGGTTTTTGCAGTTGCAGCGCTCCCTTTAAAGTTGATTCGGAAGAGGAATCCAGCGAGAAAAAAAAAAAAAAAAAAACAAAGACAGCGAAGAAGAACAACTAGACAGGGCAAGCGCTGGACTTATAACTAAATGTTTATTTGAGAAAGCCCACACACATGAACCAGCAGCGCATGCGTGAAAAGGCTATATCAGCCACGTAAAAGTTGCAAACCTAACAGTACAAAACCATGAAAAGCTGTCAACGTATACAAACAGCACATTGTCATGAAACACCAAAAAAATAATATAAACGCCACGTGCAACAGCTCTCCAGAACCACAAATTCATTATGTGCAAGGAAAGGTGAGGGATCACTGACACGCGACACTTTCCTCTGTTTTTTTTTTTTTTTTATTTCGAAAGCTTCACAAAGTTCACGTTCAACCTTATTTCGTCCTTGTTATTTTGGTCTTGTTGTTTTTGTTTTTTTTTCTCTCCCTGGTTTCCTCTTCCGAATATTATAAACCAACTCTCTAAGCAAGCTAAGTTGTTTAAGGTTGATACTTTAAGGCTTAAGGTTCATGTAATGTTGAACGAGTTCGTTAAACTCGTCTTCAGCGCTTCGTTCATTTTTCAGACTTCCCTACATATATACCTCATTCGAAGAGTTAACGAGGCATATGACGCTACGATGCAGTTCGTCATGCACTACGCGCTCTTATATAAGTGCACGTAATACGTGCATTATCATCCATATAGATGATAATGACGCACATATGATGCATACACTTGGACGCAAGTACACACACGGAAAGCAGGCTTCGCTGGGCAAACAGGCACACAGATTATCGTGTGACGCAACGAGTGCTAATCCGGTATTCCGAAAGCACGTGCGGTGAAGAATACATTTCTACATATACGCCTGCGTGACACTATAGATCCATAAGGACACAACTGTCAGCCACCGGTTACGCCTTGAGAATTTATACACAAGACAAGGCATCCCCCGTACTACGCAGATGCAAACAGCCAGGACATCTCGCCGGGCGTTGTGCCAAGGCACTATTCTCTGTGTATAAATATAGACGGAAAAAATAACTACAAAGGCATTACGAGAGAAAGTTAACGTAGAGAGGTAACGCCATCAAGTCAGCGCCCACGAAGGGAGCGACGCTAACGCGTCGATTGTTTACGTTAAGACTTCCCAGAACGTATTAATAGTAAGAGCTGCGGAATGTCGCATGTGGGTATCTCTAAATCTTCACACAGTAGTTTTTTTCAAGGTCTCATGATTGCCGCGTCAGCTCAACAAGCCTAACTTCCTTGAGCAATACAAAAGAGCTTCTATGTAGGTGCGAATTGTTAATGAAACCACGTGCGCTGTGTCTTGTATTTTCTACTTTTGTCTCCGTCTGTATATGCTCTGTAACGTTTCTAAGATGCAGTAACAACTAGCCCACGAAGCCGTCATAAGAAAAACAAGTGAACAGCTTATATGAGAGGGCTAACGTGTGGACTAGTTGGTCTTGTATTCTAGTTAAGGTAACAGACCAAAATATCATGCAGTCGACGCACACAAGCTGTTCACTTGGTTTTACTAGGATGGATTGGTGGGCTATAGTTGGTGTTGCAGGCTTAGGAACGTTATGCACACATTCGCAGCCGAACAAACACACGCACGTAAATAGTACCATCCCAAACAGACAGACATGGTCGCCGTTACTATCATATCATTAAGTTATACCATTGGCGTAACATATTATGATGCAGATAATCGAAAATCGATAAGGGCGCAAACACAACAAGTTCATGAGCCGATCAGACGCACCGAGGCAATTTTCGAGGCGCCGGTCAATACACTGTATCGTTTCCGTGCAGCACTGAAATGGAGCGGAACTTGCCGATAAGTGCTTATTTTCAATCAGTACTATACGACCATGTGAGTGGGCATCGGAGTGTTGCACGCTGCCGCCTCTAATGCCAAACCATGCCTCGTAATTCTCAAACCGCCAGATTTCGCGAAACTATGTATATAGAGTTACCTGCTACGCATTACGTAGAGCAGTAACATTTAAAGGAAGAAAGAAATGCGGTTTGTTGGACGCGCGTAAGGTGCGGTTCTTGGGACGCTATTTTTCCGGAAACACTAGCACAGAGGCCACTGCTCCGTGGTCGTTAAAAAAAAAAAAAACCGCTAACCAAGCGATCGTGCGTGAAACAGCGGTTGCAAAGAAGCGTGTACACATGAACTCTTAATGGCCATGCATATTGTACGCTTCGCCGTGCTTGGTTTGGCTTGGCTCGTGTAATGTGTCTGCGTATTTATGGCGAAATAGGTAGCCGAAGTTTCTCAAGATCTGCATGGGGAAATTGCCAGCCGCAACGTAGCCTGTAGCCTTCACATCTGTGCGCGATTATTAAACACAGAAGATGTATTCCACTAGCTTTGAGTCCGGTATGTATCGCGCTTTCTGCCATCTAATTTGCTCGCGCCGTCGTTCTAATATGCCTCTCAAGTCGGTGGTAAACACTGGATCGTCAAAATTATGGACAAAGTCAAAAAACTGTTTTAGCGCTTGCGCATGAGCCCTTGGGCATAGACGTGAGCAGGGGCCGGGTGGGGGGGGGGGGGTTGGAGGAGCTTCAGCCCCCCCCCCTAACCGTCTAAAGGGGGGCGCCTATTCTGCGCCATACCTTTGCTCAGTCGGACTTTAAACGTCATTTTTTAATGCGCAGGGTTATGGCTATGCGTGTTTTTTGATGTAACGGCGACGGAGGATCCCTGATGTTGCATTAAAAGAACTGTTAACTTACCAGTTTAACCCCTGAAAGCCGGGAACCAATGGCAGGCATTGGTGAGTAGTACGTCATCGCTTCATTATCATTCTTGCATCCATTGCCGAGCTCGTTTTCTTTCGTACTCGACCAACGGGGGGGGGGGGGGGGGGGGGGGGGGGCCGTGGTCAAACTTGACCCCCTCTAATGTCGAGTCGAATCCTGCGCCCGATGCGCCCTTAGGGGTGACGTATGTAAGAGGCTGGACCTCTTGTAGCGTTACTCCTATTCGAACGCTAAGTTATTCTGGAGACTTGCGAACCGCTGCGTTCAATCGCGCTTGAAAAAGAAAAAAAAATACTAAAGCATTCGAAAGACTCTGATCCGGTCCGTAAGGTTGTAAGTGACCCTTTACGGATCAAATGTAAGACTTTGCGGATTGTACTCAGTTTAGTTAGAGCTCCATGTACAAGGGGATTACGATAACGGTATTTTGCAGGTTAAGTTAAAGTTTGCTATAAACTGTTAAATCATGAAAAAAAAAAAAAAAAAGAAACGCCAGGCCTGCGCGGAAAGCGCAGCACAGTCACAGCGAAAGCTGGAAGAGCGGAATTTCTAGAGCCCGTTGTAAACTCTCTTGGGGCTACTCATACAAGTACAATAGCAAGGTACCCACTACGCTACAAATCACAATATTTGTGAAGTTGGGAAGCACCTACAACGCCATTATTCATCATTGTGCGCAGAAGCGAGGTTCCAGCTACACATATGTAAGGCATTATGTGCACTTTGTTTACGTGACGACTGATGACGATGAAGAATTGTGGCTGAGCCCTTGTAATGGGTTGGAAGCTTTAAACGGCTCACCAGTTACGTAATTCGCATTATGTGACGCCCGGTCGCTGTTTCACTCTCCCACCATGCAATATAACATACGTTGGCGTGAGAAAGAGAGACAGAGAGAGGAGGGAAGAACTTTATCGAGACCCTGAGGAGAGAGAGAGAGAGATAAACATTTTAATGAAGCTGGAGATGTTTGCCTGGCTCTTCGCCTGACATGCTACTCCAATGGACGATGGGCTTATGGGCTTCCTTGGTAACCAATGCAAGTGCGCTTACGAGGAACCCACTACGCTATACCTCATCATAATTTGTGTGTCATAGGGAAACCGCCACTATACCATTTTTCGTCATTCAACGGAGAGCCGTGGTACCCGCTAAAAACATGTAAGGCATTATGCGCACTTTGTTGGTGTTGTGCCTGATGATGATAAAGAATTATTTCAGAGCCCCTTGTAATGGGTTGGAAGCATCCAACAGCCCACTCGTTGCTCAATTCGCATTGTGTGACGCCTGGTTACAGAATTCGCGTTGTGTGGGGCGTGGTTGTTATTTCACTCTTCTACCACACTAAATTACATATGTTAATGTGGTTCCTTCTGCACATGAAGCCTGTATAGCGTCTTCTTGCAAGGCAGTTCCAAGCACCGGCATCGAGTGTGCACTGAGTAACGCTTGAGCGCATATTGTCGCTATGTGATTGTACTTTTGCTTGCTTTATTTGTGCTATTATTGCGCACTTTAATACTAAGTGTGATAAATACCATGAAAGAAAAAAAATGGCTCTGGGGTACAACACTGGGCTCCCACGCAGTGGGCCCAGGTTCGAACCCCGTTCCATCCATGGAAGTATTTTCTTATTTCGTTTTTTTTTTTCTTATTTCGAGCGATAGTGGTTACGGACACCGGCGGTGGCGGCGGCGGACAACTACGGCGCCAAAAACGGCCGGTGAAATGATCTCATAACAGCTTTCGCTGTAAAAGGACAGACTTAAAAAACGGCGCTCGAATTTTCGATGTCTGAGTTCACAACTTCAGTGAAGTGACGCAGGAATTACCAAGCTGCACCTAAGATTTTATTTATTAACATCTCGATCTTTGCTGTTAGGTGTGTCAGTTTACCACGTGTGAAAGCATGCAACGACGGCATGTAAGGATGGCCTGGAACATTTTCCCATACTGTGCAGCAAGAAAGCGTCTGAATCGGCCGGAAATCTCACTGCAACACAAGGGAAGCAGTAATCATAGAGGTCGATAGCAATCGTCGCTCGTGCGGAGTTGGCCAAACAGAGTCTTTCGCGCATCCTTATGGTACAAGATTGGAATGGCGACGACATAGCGTGAGTATACGCACTTAATAATTTTCTGACGTCAGACGCCGCTGTCATTGTGCCATTGTTTCTTTTATCTTCGCTTAGGCCATTTTAGAAAGCGGTGCAATTCCGTCGACTCATTTTTATCGTGCGAATTGGGAGAGAAGATAGAAATTGAGAAACTAGCTTTTTTTTCCCTGCAGTAGCCACGGTCACCCTGACCTTCCTGGGAGTTCTGAAAGTAAGCTTTTTCTCAACCTTGGCGGCATTGCCGACGTACGCACCTCTCGCTCGGAATGGACACGCCTGAGGTATAACGCTATGATTATGCTCGCCTCATAACCGTCGCGCGAGTTGTCTCTGTGAAGCGGCCGAGAACTTTGGTGCGGCTCGGAAAATAGCGTGCTCGGGTGTCACATCTTGTGTGAAACCACGTTCCATTATGCGCTGTTGTGAAACGAGGACTGTAGCGCTAGGCGAGAACGAGTTGTTGCGCGGCGTTGCGTCGTCCGCGACATTGTACAGCAGACGCAGAAGAGTCCGCTTGTGTGGCGTAAAAAAAAAAAAAAGGCATTATTTGGTGCCCGGCAGGTATCGAATTACGCCGTTTGGTAACGCTTCCAACAAGCACGCCATGTGATTTTGGACGGAGACGGTTGCGTATCGGAGAGCAATCGCTAATGTGCGTGGCCTGTACGAAAGAATGCGCCGCGCTTCGTGTCCCACGGGAAGCAAGACGATGCAAAGTATGCAACTATACGGAGTGGTGCTGATGAAAGAGAAGACAAGCGCGAGAGGGAGAGGCAGAAGTTAGGTGGGCAGATGATAGAGAGATGAAGTTTTCAGGGATAAAGTGGCCGCAGCGAGCACAGCACCGGGTTGATTGGCGAGACATGGGAGACGCCCTTGCCCTGCAGCGGGTATGTAAGGCTGACAATGGTGGCGATCATCATTGGCGGGTTCAACCTCTCCTCCTAATTTTTTTTTCAATTTTGCATCTGTGCATATACACGCGCGCACACAAACGCACGCATGAACATGCATAAAGAGTGGTTGAATCCTCCCCCCCCCCCCCCTCCTCGCGGGAAACGTTTCTGGCTGCGCCCCTGCTGGTGGTGGTACACTACAGACAGTGCCAGCCTGGCAGACGTGGCCGGTATTAGCTGTAGGCCAACACCTGTAGAGAGAGAGAGAATAAACATCTTTATTTTGTTTTCATTCAGGCATCGCTGACGTCAGTCAATCGGACGCCGAGTTTCAATGCGGCACATGCGGCAGCATGTCTGTGAACCAGGCACGTAGGCAAGGGGGGGGGGGCTCCTACCCCCCCCCCCCGAATTTCGTCCAGGCTTCTATATTCCCGGGCAACTTTCTTTCTCTTTTTGCCATGGAAAGACTTTCTTTCGAACAATTAAACCTTGCCCCCCCCCCCCCCCCCCCCGAAAAAAAATCCTGGTTACGTGCCTGCTGTGAACTGACGTGTGCTTTACAAACAACAACGGTAAGCGACTATACGCTGGCGCTGCTTTTAATTCTTCTCCTTTCCGCAATCTTACAGACCAATGCGCGCTACCACGGTACTGTGCTTCACACGCAGTACACTCCGGACTGTACCAACGGCAATGCACCAACTGTCAAATCAGCCAAATAAGTGCCAACACATGGTACTGAACCGTCATCATACGCCCAGAACAACTCCGTGACCACTTTTACAGGTTGTGCCGCTTAACACGACCCTGTGAGGTCCAGTGCTAACGGATCAACGAGGCGGTGAGTGCAGCTGACGAATACGGCCTCCCGGACTGAAGAAGCTAGCCAGGGGAAATGCAATAACGACTTCAATAAGCGTCTGTTCATTAAATAAACCAATCTCCGGTTTCTCCGGTTTCATGTTTCACGTTGGTCGTGTGGAATAGCATCTTGGGCGTTTAGCTAAACTCTTTCTCTGAGAAAAAAAAATTGTTTTCGCAAATCGACGAGAACAGTGTTTGAAGAGACAAACGCCTTCGATAGAAAAGTTAAAGGCTTTAATACCGTAGACAGTTCATCCTTGACCTGCGGGTATACAGGCAAGGCCAAACGGGCTCGAGCATCTGCGCCGCTCGCGCATGCAGCAACTTCTCTTTGGAAGTTGCAACAGCGTATTCGATCACGTCAAAAAAAAATCACTGTTGGTGATTTATGGTACATTCTGTAAGTGCTTTTGGTGACTTGAGCTGAAATTCTGAGCGCATGCGTGCGTGCGCAAATTCTAGAACAGTTGCGAAGTGTCGTTAGCTACTCCATTACAATGTAATCCGTCTTTCCCGTATTTTAAACGAGTGCCTTACAATCTCGGAGCTATTTATTAGTCCTTTCAGTGTTCCTTTGATATGCAATCACACTTTCTTTACGTCAGAAGGATGAAGCAAGGACAAAGTTACAAAATTCTTCTCTTTCCCACCCTAGTTGAACAGCCATGTACCCCAGCGGAGAACGCATACCCTAGCGCCAGATTTTCCCCCAGTGGTCCCAGCTCGAAACTGAATTCCAACTCGACGATGTCGAAACTGTTCTACGTGTCCTCGCATTGAAATGCAAACGTCATCGATTTCGCGCTGCATTCGTGCGAGACTGTCACCGTGCGGCATTGACGTCACCAAAATCCGTGTTTGGCCATGGCGCGACATTTCCGGATTATTCGCGTAGATTCTGTCCACGCACGCAAGGCCGTACGAGCACTCCCTTTATACTTACGCCCATATTATTATGCGTTCGGTACAAAGAAACTTATCGATAGTCCCGTACCGTGTAGTTTTCTCAGTGACTCGCACATAACGTAATCTGGAAACTCCCAAAGGCGGCGCACACAACGATTAAGGCAACAATAACAAAATAAAAAAAAGAACCGTGAGCTGTGACGTGTCTTAATTCCGGTAGCCGCGCTCAAACGTCGCTAATCCTGTCGCTTACGTAAGAGCTACGAGCCGTCGTCGTCGCAAGACTGCATAGACGTAGGCGTGGCCATTCCTTTTTTGTTGCGTCGTACAAACGCTTTTTCTTTTACTTCTTTTCTTTTTAAGCAGCTGTGCAAGTCGATTACGGCACGCAGACCGTCTCTTTTTGCTCGCACGCAACGAGACAAGACGGGGAATTCCCTACACCGCAAACGAAGCGTTTTTCTTCTCGTCCCGATGATTTGCGGCGGCTGTGGTAGTCGGTCCTAGTCCGACTGCTGAGATTCTCGTTTTTTTTTTTTTTCTAGTCATACGAAGGTTTACCAAAAGGAATAATAATAAGCGCGGTAATCTCTTTACTGCGCTCACTAAATGTACGGCTTAATTCTGGGACTCCTGCTACGTGACGCAAGTGGAAAATTTCTGTAGATAAAAAGAAAATTTAAAAAGATAAACAAGATGGTCTGGTTTGTACAGCGTTATGCAATCTAAGGATGGGTGGCAACACGGGTGCGTTAGGTGCGCGTTAAAGAACCGGGAGTGGTCAAAATTAATAATCTGTAGACTCCCACTACAGCACCTTCTATAACGACATCATGACATGGGCGCGTGTAAAACCTAATCTAAACAAGCCGGGTACTACCTGGTTAACATCCATGTATTTCCTCAGCTTCAGAAAGAGGTAAGGAGAGAAAAGGCAAAATTCAGTAAATCACGGATTACGGTTTCAAAAGCGATGCCACCTTCGTTTGTGTAGGGACAGGGACAACGGCACGACAACTTCGATAAACTATACCCAAACGAGGAATAAATAAATACTTGCATTTTTGCGCGCCGAAACCAAGATTTGATTACGAGGCATGCCGTAGTGAGGGACTCCAGATTCTATGTGAACATCTGTGGTTCTTTAACGTGCGCCTAAACCTAACAAGACGGCTATTTTCGCCCCTATAGAAATGCGGCGCTACATGGACGGAAATCGAACCTACACCCCTGTGCATAGGGATGCATCGCCATAACGATTTTTTCAACACTGGTGATGACAGTTTGTTACATAGCCACAATAACAACAATAAAAGTTATTCCGTTATAATTTTCATCATTTGTAAAAGTTACGATGGCATGTCGGGCGCTTGTCCTGCGCGCTTTCTTCGATCCTTGTATGCCGCGATGGCTACATAAACTATGATGCCCGTATTAAGGCGAAACCGTGCGCCTAATTTTTTTCAATTTGGCGTCCACAGAGCAAAACTATAACAGTCCGAAGAAAATATTACGAGGTTATTTGCGTCTTAACGCATAGTACTGACCTTCTTACCGAGAATATATACAACGTATCTAGCCAATAATCCGTCGCACGAAAGTCGCACGATAGACAATACCGGAGAGACCGCGATTTAATCTCGCTCTCAGTGGTTCAATACACTGAGCCCCTCTCTACGTATTGTACCGTCTCGCTCTTTTTCGTTATCTCAGGAATTCTAACTGTTGGCCTTATTGCATGCTCCAGCGAATAGGAACCAACCATCCACCGCCATTATTATCATTTTTTTTTGTCAGACATGGCCGCGATTTCATTGTCTATCGTTCCTTTTCGCTTCACCGGCCTTTCTTGCTTCGGGGAGCGGTTTCATTAGACGATAGAGAACCCTATTCTGCTCGCAATGCCACCGTGAAAACAGTTAGTTGAGAGAGGGCCGCCAAGCGTTCAATGCACCGATAAGCAAAACAAGAAAGTTACGCACGTGTTACGGCGGCACTGCTTTGTTTGCAGAGATTGTGTCATTATATCCGGTCAGCCCACTCACGCTTAGAGCCGGTCCGTATCGTCTGCCTGGGAAAGGGGTAGCACGTGCACCTAACCCATAACGAGACCGCCTAACTGTTCGTTTAACCGAGAGAGAGAAAGAAAGAGAGAGAGCACTGGCAATTATGTTTACTGCAGTATATTACTTCGGGCAGCTTGGAAATTATGGGTAGCTCGTGGGAATTTTCGTAGCTTTTGGTTGGCTTGAAACAGCTTCTTGACATTGTAATTTGCTCTACTGGAACTTAGCATCGGTGCCAAAGCTCAAATCCCAAGCGATAGTTTTCCCCGAGCTCAGCCACAAATATCAGAGGCTATTCTTCTGTGCGCTGCAAGCGCCAGATTCAACTTCGGGAGCCGGAAACGCGCTATGACTGCTATGTTTTAGACACCACTTAAATCATTGTCAACCAAGCGCTTCGCAATTATTACGCGCACACACGCAGTCGTCACACGTTCATATAAATGCAACCGATATGAAATTTAGCCAATCTACGCCTCAAGGAAGTCTCGCTACAATTCTGAAAGTTAGACAGGTTCATGAGCTACTACAACAATTCAAGTGCCAGAGTTCCTTCTTGATATCCTGGACATCGTCAAATTCTGCCGCGTTCTCAAATTCCGCCATTGGTCAACCCTAATTGGGCTCAAATGCCTTCATTCAAAATTTTGACAGTATGGCGGAATTTGACATTGTCTAGAATAGCACCCTAGTAGTTATTCACAGTAAAACAGGTGGCGCTCCCCGAGAGGCCGGAACTAGAGTTACTGTATATGCTACCTTTAGGTAAAAGGTAGCATATACAGTAACTCTAACCGGAACTTGCGTAACAGACCATCTGGTGGCAGGATTTCAAAATTCCACAAATCTAGTTCGATGCGGCCAGTTTTGAGAGCGGCGAGCCAAAGTGGGGGCGTCGTATAGGAAACGAACGACGAAGAAAGAATGTGGTTCTGAGGGGGCGGGCTGCATGCTATGAGGGTCACCGTCACAGCGTGGTGTTGCTGACTCTGGTCACGCGTGCAGCAGACGACATGCGCCCTAGAAACAGACGACGACGACGACAACGACAGCGGCGAAATACTCGGTCCGATAAGAGCACAGCATGCCGTAGCCACGCACAATGGGGCATAGAGTTGCGCCGCTGGCGCGGGGGACACGCAAGAGTGCGGACCGCCGAGCTCGAAGACCGGTCATTTTCTCGGCCACCAGCCTATTCATAGTAACCGCCTGTTGCGTCATCGGCTGACCTCTGTCGGGCTCGCAAACAGCTGAGGGGGGCGAGTTATAAACGGAGCACGCGTACGAGGGTGGCACCGCTGCATCGTGTATACGTTCTCCATTCAAGATGGCGGCGTCTAAGCGACAGCGCAACCGAGGCGTTGGTTACGTTGCTACCGCACCATTTCAAAATAACGAGAAGGTGGTTGATTGACTTTACCCACCGCTGTGTCTCAGTGGTGCTCTACATGCGGAGCACGATGTTCCAAGATTCAATGGTTTTTACATGCCAAAACTACGATCATGATTGATTATGAGCCACGCCGTGTGGCGGGTGGGAGTGGGGGGACTTCGTTTTAACTTTGACCACCTGGGGTTCTCTTACGATCACGTAAAAAGCATGCGAGATTTCAGGCCAAATGAAACGCGGCCGCCGTGGCCGGAATCTCAACCCACGCCTTCATGCTTCTTATAGGCGCCATGGCTGCACCATTTTAGGCCATACTGTTGCACTTTGATGGCTTCGAAGAATGAAAAGGCTCGAGAAGTTGGACCTTTGTCGGTGTTTTTTTAAAGATAAACACTGAAATATATCCGGTTTCCTGCACTATGGCGTCACTCGAACGACGCGGGATCGAAACCCGGCCGCGGTGGCCTCATTTCGATGGAGGGGAAATGTTAGAGGCCCGTGAGCCTAGATTTAGGTACACGTCCGGAGCCCTCCACTACGGCGTCCCTTTCCGGAGCCCTCCACTACGGCATCCCTCCTAATGGCGTGTGCTCTCTGGCGGAATAGCGCAGAAGTTGCGCTATTCACATTGGGCTTTTAACCAAACATTTTTTTCAAAAATAAATTAGTTGTTAGATTGCGCTTGTCCGTGTGTACTCCTTTCTTCGTCCCCGTTTGTTTTCGCGCAAGTACCACAATGCCCTCATAATCATATCGTGGTTTTGGGACGTTAAACCCCAACAATCGTTATGCACTATGGCGTCCATCGTAATGTGGGTTCGGGACGTTGAACCCGATACTTTCATTTTTACTATAATTCTTACCATATCACTTGTCCGGCATTAAGTGCATTCAGTTCAAAGAAATTTTCTTCCTATTTTTTTCGATCCCGCTTTCAAACCACTACAACAACGGCTTACGTCAGAGAGAGAGAGAGAGAGATTTTTCACAACACTTAGGTAGCAAATTCCAAGCATATAATTTTTCGAGACCAGTTATGTTTGATAAAGCTGCTTCAGCTCTAATGTGTGCCATGTTCATCGAGGAGATTGTCTTCCAGCAGGCGAATGACTTGTCTTTGGCCTTGTTCTTCCTGGCGGTGGAAGAAGGATTCCCGTGACTCTTCAGTCCCATTTCAAGGACAAATCATCCGTCAAGCCCAGGCCGCCGCCAGAAGCCAACTAGCTCGGGCCGACGTCTAGGGGGGGAGGGTGTAGACAGTGAAAGGGGGAGCTGCATCTCACCCCTATCAGCCCTACTCTCTGGCAGGTGCAAATAATGTGCTTTCTCTCTCTCTCTCTCTTTTCTGCTGGCGCAAGAAAGAATTGTACATTGCTTAAGTTGGCGAAGACCTGCCGCTCTAGGTAACCCGGTAATTACAGCGCGCCTCACCGAAGAGGTGAGGAGGATCCCTAGACAACGGTAGGTCTGAGCGTTTATCAGTGAAGTCTATAGAAGAACCACTGGCCTCAATGAAAACCATCATTTGGACTACGCATCGCGATAAACGCCACCCATATCCGCCATTGAAGCATGTCCTCCCCTCATTGGAATGGCCAGCAGTGCGGCATGCAACATTTGCGCCTGCGAGGAGACACATGAACACATTCTATGCCACTGCCCATCATACCAAGCTCAACGACGTAGTATGGAAGTCAAGCTCCGTCACCAGGACTTAAGACCGCTGACAGAAAACAAGATCTTGGGACCTTGGCCTACGGTCTCACATATGCGCAAGGCCACGAAAGCCCTCTTGTGCTTCTTGAGGACCACCGGACTTCACGAGCGCCTGTGAACTAACAGCGCGAGTTCGTGTTGTGTAGTTTCAAACTGTTCATCCATCCCTTTCTTACTCTTCTTCTTTCTTCTCTACCCTTTCTTTTCTATTATTTCCCCTTCCCCTACCCCAAGCGCAGGGTAGCCAACCGAGCCAAAGCTTGGTTAACCTCCCTGCCTTTCCTCTTCGTATCTCTCTCTCTCTCTCCTCTCCTGCACTCCGCCTCCTCTCCTCAATAGCTGTCAGCTATGCCCCGGTGACGTCACAGATTTTTGCGACGTCGCAGGGCTCGTGTTATTCGGAAGTGTCGGCAACAGCGCACTGCGGAGAGCCAGAGCGGAAGTCCATTTGTAACGTAAGAAGTGACCAATACCTCCACATTTGTAGCTATGGATGTGTGCGTAACGCGGCTATTACAATGCTGATTAGCTAATTGTTAATTAGCTGACCGAGTCTGACATCTCAACAGCAAATAGTTTGCGCTTGTCCGAAAAACTGGCTGCGCCGATAGGATTACACTATCCACCAGGAAGGAGTATCATCAGATAGCTTGCACTGACGTCAAGATCGCCGCCATCTTGTGGTACCATGGTAGCACGTCAAGAAGCTGCATAAATCCCCTGTTTACGCATTTCTTCATCACTAATACAACAAAGCATTTCCAGGCAAGCCTAGCACTTGCATTAGCACGGCAGGAACAGTTACGTGAGAGTGGACTCCAGCCGGTACATCTCCCTCACAGATGTAAAAAGGCAGGTTTACCGTTACTTTGGGGTGGTGCTGGTACTGAGGTCTTAGGTTTTCGTCCTGTATAGATGTCGCCAACGTTGTGAGGGCACTCTATATACTAAGCTTAGGAATGACGGTAACGTCACAGTTTCAAATGCAGTTTCTTCCCTCCAACTGTTACTGACTGGAGCTGTCTCCTGAGGCCATCTTCCAGCCCTCTATAGCTTTGTCATCCTTTAAAACACTTAGACAAATCTTTAGAAAAACATTTATTGGGTGAATAGACGAAAAATTCGTGAACACGGGTTGTCGCTGGAGTCGACGTTTTGAAAAGCGGACTTGTTCACTTCGTGGCAGAAACTTTTATTGAGTGAGCGTTACTTTTATTGAGTGAATGGTGTATAGGTACAAATATTTCGTTTTCTTTCTATATTTTGTTTGTACAGCTCTTTTTTTACATTGCATTTTCATCCATTGTATTGCCCCTTCTTCATGGGCCAAAAATGTTGGCCTGCAGTATCATGAGATGAATAAGTAATGTGGCCATGACGACACGTGTACGGTAAGCTAAAGATAAGAAACATCACGAGGATGTTTCGCGCAACTGTATCAGGCGATCTCATTGTTCTTAGAAGAATACCCGAAGAAATTGCGGGTCCAGTGTTCGTCTCTGCACGCCGGCAGAGCCAGCGGACTTATCCCTGATTCAGAGCGCATCACGCAGCCTTCTAGTAGTCTTCGCGTCTCACTTAATCGGCGTGGTCTGGAACTCTCATCACGTTGACCTACAGCAGTTCTCACGCACGCGCGCGCAGAGAAACGAAAGTGGCGGCGGAATGAAAGGAAACTTCGCGTGAACATAGAATGCAATCGCATCCACATTGTTATGCCGATGTAAAGCTCAGCGAAATCGGAGCATGCATGCGATGTGCAGCTCTAGTGTCGAAGACGGCTTGCAAGCAGATCAGAGACACTGAATAGGAGGAGATCGCTATCTCTGGAGCTTCAGAGCTCGTGGCATTTGCGTAAATGCAGCGAGCCTTTTTTTTTATGCCGTTCTCTCTTTCTCGTGCAGAGCTGTATTACAATTTCGTGTTAAAATTGTCTACAGGAAAGTCTGACGCCTGTATCCGCAGCGCCCCTCACAATATAGCGATTAAAACTTCGTAAATATGGCTTGTGTGACAAGAATTTCTCTTAACTTTGTACTTCTGAATTGCATCATATTTTTATTTGTTTGTTTTTATATCATTTGGTTTGTTTATTTGTCTAGTCGGAGCCAAGGTCAAACGCGAGGCAGTCCAAGGTCCCATATTTTGCAGCTAATGGGCGTGAGCGTGCGCGTGCGCTGCTTCTGCTTTCACTGCGTCTTCTTGCTTCACTCGTGGCGTCACAAGTACGCGGTCTCGGTTGAAGCGCATGCGCACATCTACAGATTGCAGAAAGATTGCAGAAAGATATTGCCACGCGCGCTTTTTTTTGTCATTTTGATGTAACTAGCCCGTTGCACGCGTAGCCGCCGCCTTGCGCAAGCCGCGCCTTAATGTTTGGGAACCTTCCAGATTATCCTAGAATCTTTTTATAGGCTTGAGCGCGCAAGCGCGAACAGTTGAGATTATTCTCGAACCAACGCGGCCACCAGCGATAAGGCTGGAATGTTCGATGCCGCATCTAAAAATGCCGGCGTGCCTTGCCGCGGTTCAGTTTATCGACGGCCGACGCTCTGTTCGCCGCTGTCTGTGTACAGTGTGTACTGCTGTAGTTTGACTTTCCCTTTCCCGGCCACAAGTTCGGCTAAATAAAGAGTTCATAGCAGTTATCTTTCACGTAGACCCCCCACGCGTGCCGGATTGATAGGTTCGCCTATTGCATGGGCATGCGCAGATAAGTTTTCGTGCCTTCTTTCTTTTCCGCCATTGTGCGTCTCTTCGGTTGTTAGTCTTGTTAGTCGGCGTTTATGGTGCCCTGACTTCTTTTTGTGTCCATGTTTGCACGCCCTGTCTTTTTAAAATGAATATATACTTACCAACTAGCTGAGCTCTCTGTTATTCTAAGTTGCTAGACCTGGCGTGGCTCTGTGGTAGTATAGCTGACTGCCACGCAGAATGCATGAGTTCGAATCCTGCTGGGATTCTTAAGTTTTATTCTTTGCATTAATCGGGTCAACGCGACCGATGTCGGTTTTTCTTAACGCTCTCGCATTTAAATTACCAATGTCTGTTCTCAATGAAGGAAAGGCGATTACTCTTTAAAGGCTCGTTTCTTAGTTAGACACAGTAATAATGAGAACATTGTCTGTTCTCGCCATTCCTAGGTAGATATAAACTGTCAATCGCCTATGGCGCATACCCGTACACCGCGGCCCGTGGTAAACGGGTATGTGCCACACGTGTCTGGAGGAAAGGGTCTGACGACGTACGCGGCAGGATTTTCACGTTATTCATGTCATTACCCGACAGTCATATTCGTCAAATCATCTTACCATTCCATGCCAGTTTCTGTCTACACCAAGCTAAGGAATCGATCATGAGAGCATCCAGACATAGGCGGCTAGATAGATAGATAGATAGATAGATAGATAGATAGATAGATAGATAGATAGATAGATAGATAGATAGATAGATAGATAGATAGATAGATAGATAGATAGATAGATAGATAGATAGATAGATAGATAGATAGATAGATAGATAGATAGATAGATAGATAGATAGAAAACCTTTGAGCTCACAGCGACGGTCAAGGAAGTAAACCATGCTAGAAAAGAGAAGCAGCGTTTCCATATAACGCTAACGCCTTCTCTGCCACGTCGGTGCCTTTATTAACAGCACCGTTCTCACAGGAATGCTCCGGCGGAGCCGCCTAACACATAACAACTTTGTTTAGCCCACTGGTGCAGCACACGTTCCAGATGCTCACTACCATTGCAGATATACGTGCGAAAGGTAATCGTTCCCGCCATACTGAACGCTAGCAGAGAGATAATAGAGTACACCGCGCGGGCCCCAACAGCAAGCCAGTACGGAACACAGGGCGGACCTCTTTCAAGGGAGACCTTCAAACAGAAGTCTAGCGTATGCGAGACTACGCAAGTATATGTTATGGAGGCCACCCGAGTCGGATAGAACGACAGAAATTTGATCTATTTGGTACGGATTCATGGTAGAAGGCAGAGACGGGCAAAGAGACACAACAGAACTATAGACAACACAAACGCCGGCGTTTGTGTTGTCGTCTAGCTCTCTTGTTGTCTGTGTCCGTATTTTCACGCCTATGTACCTTCGTGTTGTCTTGATTTCTTCTCTGTGTGCCCGTGTTTTCACGCCTGCTTTCTTTTATCACGGGTCAGACAATAGGGTGGTCAGGCAGGGCATATCTTCTTTTTAGCAGTATACGTTGGCCTTTCACTGTGAGGCGCATTTCGCCCTGTTTCAAGCCATTTTTTATCACTTAGACACGATTATGGAAACGAATAAAGAAGCAATAATTTTAACTTAAGGTACGTGTAACAGTTCATACGAATAAACAGCAGTTGTCGTTGGTCGAGTTAAGCATTGTTAAGGAAGTGATGCGAGCTTGCGATACATTTTTTGCCGATGTTTCTTGACATGGACCCTGCCCGAGTGTTTGAACGAGATATACGAGGACAGTCTTCCCTGAAGGATCGTGCGCAAGAAAGCGGCTCGCATTTGTCTGACTTCTCTACAAGAGCGTGAATTACGTGGCAGATGGTGCTACCTAGAAAGGAGACGCTCGGGCGCGCGGAGCAATAGCCGGCCAGTTCGGCCAGGTCTGGCAAGTTAACCCCTACTCTACACCCTTAAAAAAATATGCGTGTGTTACTCTGTTCGACGAGACCTGACTAACCACGTATATGACTCTATTTAAAGAGTCACGCTAACTCTCTTTTGGGTCCTACGACTCCCCAAGGAGAGCATGATGATATCCAAAGAGAGTTCACTTGTCTCTTTAAAGAGAGTCATATATGTGACAAGTCAGTACCCACAAAAAGAAAAAGAAAAATCCTGAAAGAAAAGATTAATACATATGACACCCTTCTCTGTTCCATATCCTGGATTCCGCGGATACTACTCCATTATTCGCCGCTCCAATCCAGTACCTTAGTGAAAGGCTAGTCGAATACCACCGGGTAGTTTACAAACGAGGCTAACCGTGGATCATCAGATTGCGATACCGGAAGCAGATTATCGCGAACGCTTTCAAAAGCGGAAGGAGCCGAGAAGTCAACGTTCTCAAGAGACCCGTAAACTATAACGTAAAGTCGGATTATGGGTCGCCTTCCTTCCGGTAATCAATTGGCCCTTTTATTTTTCTTGTTCTTGTTCTCCTTCTTAACGTAATCGGAGCACGCGCACGCATTCTGGAACAACCCTCCATCCTAGGCAAACACAACAACAGCCATACGCCGACGCGCAAACACGACACAGTAACGAAGTTACCGTAGTTTCCAACAGGCAGAAATTAGCATATACGTAGCAGTGGGAGGTCGTTCGGGTCTCGCGCGCACAGCGATACGCCGCCATGGCCGAGTGGAAAGGTATCGGCCGCGGCCGTGATTTCGTTGTGAAACAACCCACGCGGACGCAGGGGTTCGCGTTAAACCGATAAGAGTGCCTCCAATTGACGTCCTCGCCAACATCGAGTGCGCTGGGAACCGCGTAACGTCTTATACCACAGATAATGCGGGTAACCCGAGGGCGCACTGCAGCGAAAAAGAAAAAAAAAAAAGATAGCCGAGGTCTTTCTTCCGGTTTCACATCGGCGGCAGGTGGACTTTGTATATGTGCGTGTGTATGTACGGTTGGTAGAATATTGACAACGGGAACAAATCGCGTCGTACAGAACGGAAGTCAATGCACATGTGCAGACGTTAGTGTCCGTACAACGGAGACAGAAAGCGCTTTTCTAAGCGTTGGCTTGATAGAAGAGAAAACTGCGAAACTCCCAAGAAAAACGCTGCACCTATGTAACTCGTATGATCAGTCATGACATTTCCGTGCAGTGCAACGAAAGCTGTGGACAGGCGTCAGCCAACTAAACGAAAGAGTGATTCATAGAAGGGTTCACTTATACTGCGTACGTGGTGGCCGCTCTGCACGGAAGCCAATTGAACGCAAGCTTCGCGGAACGATTTGTAGAGCGCGCAACGGGCGAACCTTTCGAGCTCTTCTCGTTACCCATTGGCTGAAACAGGCCCTACAGCTTCGCTGCACTGCACAGAATAAACGAGAGGTGTGCTACGCTAATATTAAATGCGAAGCATTTCTTAGCGAACTTCTGCGACTTTGAGCGTATCTATCTATCTATCTATCTATCTATCTATCTATCTAGCCGCCTACGACTTTGTGCTCTCCTGGTCGCTTGGTTCATCGAATGTGCACCAAAACTGGTATGGGCGTAACATGACTGTATGACGAACATAAATGACAAGTCATACATGAAAATCATGACACGCATGTCATGTACAGCATGATTTACATGCTACGCTCATGCTGCGCTGGTGGCCGTTTCGCTAGTTTGATATACACCAAAATTGGTATCTTGCGAGATGACTGTGTGACGAACATAAATAACACGAGTTAACATGAGAATCATGACACGCATGTCATGTACAGCATGACTTACGTGCCACGCTCATGGTGCGCCGGCGGCCGTTTCGCTAGCTTTACATACACCAAAATTGGTATCTTGCGACGTGACTGTGTAACGAACATCAAATAACACGAGTTAACATGAAAGTCATGACACGCATGTCATGTACAGCATGACTTACGTGCCACGCTCATGGAGCGCTGGCGGCAGTTTCGCTAGCTTGATCTACCCCGAAATCGGTATTGCGCGACGTGACTGTGTGACGAACATAAAAACACAAGTTAACATGAAAATCATGACACGCATATCATGTACAGCATGACTTACGTGCCACGCTCATGGGGCGCTGGCGGCGGTTTCGCTAGATTTATATACATCAAAATTGGTATCTTGTGACGTGACTGTGTGACGAACATAAAAACACGAGTTAACATGACAATCATGACACGCATGTCATGTACAGCATGACTTACGTGCCACGCTCATGGGGCGCTGGCGGCGGTTTCGCTAGATTTATATACACCAAAATTGGTATCTTGTGACGCGACTGTGTAACGAACATAAATAACACGAGTTAACATGAAAATCATGACACGCATGTCATGTACAGCATGACTTACGTACCACGCTCATGGGGCGCTGGCGGCGGTTTCGCTAGCTTGATCTACCCCGAAATTGGTATTGTGCGACGTGACTGTGTAACGAACAGAAATAACACGAGTTAACATGAAAATCATGACACGCATGTCATGTACAGCATGACTTACGTGCCACGCTCATGGGGCGCTGGCGGCGGTTTCGCTAGATTTATATACATCAAAATTGGTATCTTGTGACGTGACTGTGTGACGAACATAAAAACACGAGTTAACATGACAATCATGACACGCATGTCATGTACAGCATGACTTACGTGCCACGCTCATGGGGCGCTGGCGGCGGTTTCGCTAGATTTATATACACCAAAATTGGTATCTTGTGACGTGACTGTGTAACGAACATAAATAACACGAGTTAACATGAAAATCATGACACGCATGTCATGTACAGCATGACTTACGTGCCACGCTCATGGAGCGCTGGCGGCCATTTCGCTAGCTTGATCTACCCCGAAATTGGTGTTGCGCGACGTGACTGTGTGGCGAACATAAAAACACGAGTTAACATGAAAATCATGACACGCATGTCATGTACAGCATGACTTACGTGCCACGCTCATGGGGCGCTGGCGGCGGTTTCGCTAGATTTATATACATCAAAATTGGTATCTTGTGACGTGACTGTGTGACGAACATAAAAACACGAGTTAACATGACAATCATGACACGCATGTCATGCACAGCATGACTTACGTGCCACGCTCATGGGGCGCTGGCGGCCGTTTCGCTAGCTTGATCTACCCCGAAATTGGTATTGCGTGACGTGACTATGTGACGAACATAATAACACTAGTTAACATGAAAATAATGACATGCATGTCATGTACAGCATGACTTACGTGCCACGATCATGGCACGCTGGCGGCCGTTTCGCTAGCTTGATCTACCCCGGAATTGGTTTTGCGCGACGTGACTGTGTGACGAACATAAAAACACGAGTTAACATGAAAATCATGACACGCATGTGATGTACAGCATGACTTACGTGCCACGCTCATGGGGTGCTGGCGGCCGTTTCTCTAGCTTGATCGACCCCGAAGTTGGTATTGCGCGACGTTACTGTGTGACGGACATAAATAATAGGAGTTAACATGAAAACCATGACATACAAGACGATATATGCAGCTCTTTGCTGGCTGCTTCGCATTACATCGATTCCCAGAACGCGTGGGATCTGCCGGCTTTTTTGTTGTGCTTTTTCGGCTTCTTTCACTTTAAATTACACACACACACACACACACACACACACACACACGCACATTATATATATATATATATATATATATATATATATATATATATATATATATATATATATATATATATATATATATATCTATATATATATATATATATATATATATATAATATATATATATATATATATATATATTATATATATATAGATGGAATGATAACAACAGTAATGCGAAGAAAACGAGCCGGGCTAGGAAGAAAGGGCACGAGTCGGTCATGCTCTACTTATGAAGAAAGCGAGTAGCCATTTCTCGCGAGTAATTTGATTCGAGAACAACTCTACGGCGGAGAAAGCGCTGGCTTGCCTCCGGTAGAGGGAAGGTGAAGAGGCGAGGCTTGGTCACTAAATTTCTACGAAAATTACACGGAAAGGACAGCGTGTGGGTGTAAAGAAACGAAACATTATGGTCCAGAAAGAGCGGATGTCTACCGTAATGATGATGATGAGGATGCAAACTTTATTTGATTACATCGTATTATAGTAGTGGGGCAATATTGTAATATAGCAATCGCTGAGGAATCAATAACTCGCGCGCAGTTTCATAGAGTAAGCGCACATCTTGGCTAGAGAGAGAGAGAAAGAGAGTGAGATGAAGAGGAAGCCCGAACCCCCACGGTGGTCTAGTGGTTATGGCGATCGACTGCTGACCCTAAGGTCACGGGATCGAATCCCAGCCGCGGTGGCTGCATTTTCGATGGAGGCGTAAATGTTTGATGCCCGTGTACTTAGATTTAGGTTCACGATAAAGAACCCCAGCCGGGCGAAATTTCCGGAGCCCTCGACTATGGCGTCCCTCATAATCATATCGTGGTTTTGGGACGTTAAACCCCAGATATTATTATTAAGACAAAGGCCGGGAGGTTCAACAGATATTAGAATCCGGTTTACTACCCTGCACTGGGGGGGGGGGGGGATAGGCGCCTTGGCGAAGACGCCATATCACTTATGAGATGCTCTTTGTGGGCGACGCGTCATTCGCAGCTGCTGACATCGTCATCTACGCGACGATACTTAGTGGGAAGAATAACTAACCACAATCCACTAATTACACTTCCGCGTGTGCACTTCAGGAGATACATTCTAATCGACAGCGACACACCGCTCTGTGACGTTGCCCATGACGTTTCTGCTCAAAACTAATGAAACTAACGGACAATTAAGCCAAGGAGGGCATGGGAAACATTATTTGTTGTTGTTTTAAACTCTACTGTAATGATTTTGACCTAAATTGAAAGGAATTAAAGTGGACGAAAAATCGCCTTTTCCGTCGGTGGGGCCTGAACCCACAACCTTCGAATTACGCAGCCGGTGTTCTACCAATCTGCGTTTTAAACCTTGGGAGTGTTAGCCAGCGTCACAAGTAGATAAGATGGCGAGTGTGGAACACTTTTCTTTTTTTTTGCCAGAGGGCACCACGTGGCACGTGATCTTCGCGTGACTAAAGTGACTCCCCTGCATGTGACGGCGACCGGGAGTTCCGCTATTGCGTTCTTTAAGATATGGAAACGCGCTTTTCAATGCCATTGAATAGAAACAATTAGACGGCTCGCGCTGAGAGCGAAATGTTTCCCAGGCTTCCGGGGGCCCCGTCAGGACGTTGTAGCTACAGGCAAAGGCCTCGAAACTGCGGAATAACCACTCCGAGACGTTACTCGCAGTCGAAGCACGTCCACTCGCGCTTTCAGTGTTTGGCAGGGCACTTTCTCTCTGTCGGTGTGTGCGTGTGTACCCTTGTCAAACACTGCGAAGCGCGAGCGAACGCCGCTTACCTATGTGCGAGCAGCTTCGTGCTTGCCCCGCCGTAACTACGACAGAGTCGAGCCGCTGTGTGGAAGCAGCCGACCTCCGACACATATGCACTCGCAGGAAATGAAACGGCACCAGGAAGTGCTCGTATAGAGTGGGACCTTTCGACGCGAATCTGTGCTCCTTTTTTTTTCTACGAGGGATTGGCTTCGACGAATGAGTGAAAAAAAATCTAATTTCGTCTAAGGTTGCAATTCGCGGATCAGAAGGTTGCAGTTTAACTTTTCCCTGATTTATTAAATACCTGCCATATATCCCTATCTACACTCTTAACCGCGTATCCTCTATGTATACCTTTACCAAAATTTATCCTTTATTCTATAGGTTACATGGGTCGACGTTTTTGTGTTTTTTGTCTTCCCAAGTTTTAAAGGTTTACATGCTGATTCACAGAGGTTACAATCTAAATTTAAAGGTATATGGCTCGTGTATACCTTTAACGGTGACCTTTAGAGCTGACAGAGTCTTCGCCGTATACGTTTAGGCGTTTACATTCAAGGGGCAAGGGTTACAGATTCGGCGAGGGCGATCGGGAAAGGAAATTTTATTGCTCCAATCGCGCGCAAGCAGCCCTGAAATGGTTTGATGCTTGCGTGTGCTACAATACTGGCAATTGCGCCGTCCACGGCGCGCGGCAATGTGGGCGAGGAGGTTGTTAGAGCGATGAAATACTTAGAGGGCCGTGGCCTTCCGAGGTGCTCTACCGCAACGTTCGCGGCAAGGAGAAAAAAAGTATGGTACCTGCTTCTGTACCTCGTCTCCTGCGTCGTTTTTTGCCTAATCCCGCTACTCGGCGGTCGTGATTTGGAGCAATTTTTGCCGAAGAGAACTGCGAAAGCACGACGGGTCCAGGGAGACGAGGCGTTATTTCTAACGAGCGTCAATAACCGATGGTCCCTTGTGCGGATAGCTCTATCCTTGTTCGCAAATCCGGTGGCAGACCATCGACAAGCCTCTCTCTCTCTCTCTCCTCTCTCTCTCTCTATATATATCTATATATATAATATAATATAATATATATATATAATATATATATATATAATATATATACGCACACCGAACAGAAAGCACACGTTAGCGACCAACAGCCAGAGCTGCAGGAAAACTACGCCCATAAAGCGCTAGCAGGAACGTCTTATGCTCTAATTCAGCTTATGGTGGCTGAAACAAGCAATTTATAAATTTTGCTTTCTACAATCACAACGAAATTGCGCGATATGAAGTCTCACGAAAATAACTGCTACAGAGGCTGTTCACGAAGCTGTCTGCTCCGCGATTACAGCACCTCTCTTGCGCTCAGCGCCCTCTAGCGCCACCATGAGTCTCTCAGGGAGCCCATATACAGCAACTATGTTACACCACAGTCCACAGTCTCATCCCACTACCTGAACGTGACGCGCTCGTTGTAGACGTGTGGCGGCGTGCTCGGTATGATTGTAAAATGCCCGTCAAGCACAAAGACATTTGTGGCGTGTTACGTGGCCGTTGCAATGAGCTCCAATGCGACTGCAAGCAATATATGGTGGTATGCGCCGTCGACGATGCCGAGGGTCGCATTCGATGCGACTATTGTGACCACAGTCCCAGCGCCCGCAACAGGAATGCTGATCTCGGTAAGCAAAGTTTTGTTTTGCAGCCGTTGTGCGTTTTCCCTTTTGTATTCCCTGAGAAATGTTGTTGCCTCTCGTATACAAGAATTAGGTAATCTAGTATTAAGATATAAATTTTGTGGCATAATTTTGTTAAAATTAGTGCTCACTTGCAATTGACGGACTTATCATGCGAGCGCGTAATACTGCTTTGTCTGCACGTGTGAGCTTAGCATCTTTTCGCAACGTTGTTAGGTAAGGAGTGTTACGTACCATGTTTTGGCTGATGTGGCGTTTTGCGGTGTAGTGTTTGTGCTAAAAGCGTTGTCCGCCCCAGGACTTATTCAAACCTCACTCGGGCGCACGCGAATGAAAAGGCGGCTCTGTGTTCTCTCGGTGACGCACTTGTGTGGCCGCTCGCGCTCTCCACGACCACCTTGTTGTTCTCATGCTACCGCGAGCGCAGTCGGAGAACGATGCTGAAATGAGTGGATAAGCATTTACCAGTGCGTTCCTTCATCTAACAACCGAGGTCTACGGCTGCAAAGCGAAATAATCGCTTCCAATACGGCGCACCGAAGCATCTATATGGTCGGAGAATATGCGTGCATGTGCGAGCTCCTTGTCGCCGGTGTTAGGTATATGAGCACACGTATGCCAGACGGCATATGGGCATGAGGCAAGTCGTGGCTCTTAATCTGCGCTGTGGTTTTTTGCGTACCTCGCCTTGGGAACACGGCTACGCGTGGCTACGCACCTGCGGAGTGCCATTGCATCTAATCTGCTCATGAATCAATGCTGAGTGGTGCGAGAAGAGTGATATCGATGAGGTGCTTCGTGTCCTTTTCACGAATTAAAACGGGCTCGTCCGCATTTGCGGAGCCATGTTCAACCTCGGTGTGATTTTATTGACCGTGTGCTCCGTTTGTACCGTCCTCCGGGCTCATATACTGATTGGCGTGAGCAGTGAATCCCTGCGTATTTATTAATAAAAAGGCACTGAAAAAAAAAAGAATTTTGCACCTTGTGTTTTCTATTGCTAACGGCCCATTTATCACGGCCGGAAAGCTCGTTTACTTGAGCGTGTGATGGTTAATAATTGGAAGACTGTTCTGGTGCCCAGTGAAGTTTCGGTTTAAAAGAGCATTGAGTGAGGCGGGACCCAAAGTGCTTTTCGTGTAAACATAGCTGGTTACGTCAGCTCTCAAAACCGCGTTCACATGAGCACCGAATTGAAAACTTTTCAACCAAGGCTCTCAGGGTGCTGCTGTAATCCCCTCTGGTATATTGTAATATATATGCGTCACCCCTCTCCTTACATTTGCATTGCCGGGGGCAAGGACGTCAGCATTTGTACACCCGTGCAAGTCATTAAGGAGGTGCCCCCCTCTTTCCGTGCAGAGGTGTGCTAGAAAAGAGCGCTCGGTAGGATGATGACAGTTAACACGAACTCGTGAATCAGGTGGCCGTTGGTTTACCGTTAGACCAAGGTGGCGTTGATGTTGTGAAGTCGGGCGTTTCTCGTACAGTTGCGCGACATGCACATCACAGTTCAGTTTATTCATGTTCTAGCCTATGTTCACCGTCGACATTTTGTAGATGATTCATGTGTCCAAAAATATCTATCCCAGAAGTTATCTAGCCTTCAAAGTTATGTGTCAGGACTCTTTGAACTGGCATACAACTTTCAAAATGTACTCTAGATGATCAAGTATCTCATCGTTATGCAAAAAATTCTGCTGTTTTCCACAGAGTGTCTTCATACGGAGGCTTTCTCTGCAAAGAAAACTGTAGCGGCACCGACAGAAAAGAAGTAATACTGCTCTCTTGGAGGAATCCAGGCCAGAACTAACAAAAGAGGTGGCATTGGCAGAGTTGCAGGTAGGCTGCAAATTTTATTCAATTTTCATACGAGACAAAATGCTCCCAAAGGACGTTTATGTTCTTTATCCTTCCATGTCAATGGGGGCCTTAATTGCTTTGTCATATTTGTGTTTTCGTGTATTCCAGTTATTGGCTTCGAACAGCTTAAAAGGGGCCACAGTCAACTACGAAGGGTTTTGGTGCCTCTTGAGAGCCACATACCAAGACCGCTGCCAACACCATGTAGACCCCTTGCCAAATTATTTTTTGGTCGAAGAAACTGTAGTTTATACTTTATATCAGCGTTGATTTAAAACATCGTAAAGCAAACTGTTTCTGAGCAGTGGCACACAGTAGAGTTGTAAACTCACACAGGAAAATTAATCTTGTGGCGTTGTATTCAAGGCCCGATTGATTTTTCTTTACTCTCAAGGTTTAATATAACATAGTCAAGCCGAATGACTTGTTTCAAATTCACTTTTTTAAGGCACGCGAAGGGAAAATAAGTGTTGTTCTCTGTTTTTGTTGCTTCTGTCATAGCTTTGCGCTGAGCTTCAAACTGCGCTTTGGGTTCACTGTGGATGAAGCGGAAACAACTCTAAAAAGGCGGCACAATTTTTCTCAGAGAAG